>NW_026252133.1:0-107300 GCF_025399195.1 Umbelopsis ramanniana AG
AATTTTACTGGCCCAGAAACGAAAAATTTTTTGAGCGAAAGGAATATTTGCAAAGGCGGTAGGGCCAAATTTAAGATTCCTTCTTTTTGTTTAACCTTTTAACATGTGAGATGTCAATATCAAGTACGGCTATATTACTAGCAATTTGCTCATAACAAACAACTTGTATCTACAGGGTGAACTTGCGTAGTCAGAAGCGCTTGGCTGCTAGCGTCCTTAAGTGTGGTCAGAGAAAGGTCTGGCTTGACCCTAACGAGGTCAATGAGATCTCCAATGCCAACTCTCGTAAGTAACGTCAACTTTACAAATTTTTCATTGGATATTCATAACTCATACACTTTACTTCTTCAGGCCAAAACATCCGCAAGCTCGTCAAGGACGGTCTTATCATCCGTAAGCCCCAAGTCAGCCACTCCCGTTTCCGTGTTCGTGAGCACGCCGCTGCTAAGCGTGCTGGTCGCCACATGGGTTACGGTAAGCGTAAGGGTACTGCTGATGCCCGTATGCCCCGTCAAGTCTTGTGGATGCGCCGCATGCGTGTCCTTCGTCGTCTCCTCCGTAAGTACAGAGAAGCTGGCAAGATCGACAAGCACTTGTACCACACCTTGTACCTCAAGTCCAAGGGTAACGTTTTCAAGAACAAGCGTGTCTTGATGGAATACATTCACAAGGCTAAGGCTGAGAAGCTCAGAGCCAAGACCATCCAAGATCAAGCTGATGCCCACCGTGCCAAGAACAAGGCTGCTCGCGAGCGTCGTGCTAACCGTATTGCTGAGAAGCAGGCTGCTAAGGCTGGCGAGCAATAAATTTTTTTATCTGCTCAATCCTAGCTCTAGCTCCCCTTTTAATTTTCTCAGGCAAAAATTGAAATAAAAAAAGTTCGTTCTTGTCTCAAAAACCCATAGTCCGTTATTCAATTTCGCGTTGTACCTCTCTTTCGTTTCGCCGTTGTTGTCATTGCCGCCCTTTGTCTTTAAACATCAATGGCGGCGGATGGATCCTCCTCCCAACATCCACCTCCGCATCATCAACATGCGCTGAATAACATGTCATCATCACCATACTATCCATCCCAACGTCAGGAACAGCAACATAATGTTACCAGAACGCTAAGCCAGCAACAAGTTATTGGTAGAGCAGCCAGACAGAGCTATGCTCGTCAGAAGCTACCTATGAGGGTCCAGAGTTTGGCTGCCTATGCCAACAACAGTAGTGTAGGAAGGTTACCCCAGCAAGGCAGTAGCTCGTCTTATCAACAGCGATCATCGGCACTATCGTACGGGATACCGAACTCACCTCCCCCTAGGTACGAACTGATCAACCGTACTCAAGTCCCCACCTTATCATCACCTCCTCCTCCCAGACATTCTTCTTACGGCGTCATCAGTGCTGCTCCCCCTCCTCCTCGACATTCAAGTATTCCTATCCGCCAAGATGACGAAGACTTTAATTTTCGCGGCAGACCATCTTCCGCCCATATTCAAGTCAAACCCGCCTCTGAAGAGGCTTATTCTCCTGACAGTGATGAAGTGTCATTTGCCGCTCAGCAAGCAGAATTTGTGGCCGTCGGTCATGGCGAAGGGGCTATCGAAAAACCTCTTCCCAAACTATCTAAATCTGCATCTACGGCTGAATCTGATCGCCATATTGAAATGGAGGTAGAAAAACTAGCTATTAGACTTCAAGGTGAGTACATCGGCACTTGACCACCTTCATTGTTGTTGTTTTGACGTCTATATTATTTTTAATGTTCTTGATGTCATCGCCGTGCTAAAATCTTATATGATATATCAGGGGAATCTCAGACACGTGCCCATGCCAGATCGTCATCGGTTGGTATAACACTGCAAAAGACACTATCTACCAAAGAGCCGTCATCTACCAGCGCCAAACTAAAGGCTATTGGCGAGAGATCCAAATCATTTTCATACGGCACGGGTGAAAACTTGGCTACGGAGGCTAAACAAAAGCATCAACGACATCAAAAGCGAAGTATTGAGCAGCGACCGAAACCACCCAACATCTATCCAGCATTATTATCTAAAGTGGCTATGGAGATGCAAAAGAGAGTGGTAGTTGGAGATCGTACCAAGGATAGCATTCAATACAAGGATGTTTTTGATGGTAAAGAGGCCGTGGTAAGCTATTTAATCATATATGTTTTGTGTTACAGTATTACCAAATTATTGCAAAATGTTCGGCCTCCGCTTGGCCTTCTCACACTTCTCTTCTTTTTTCATTGTCTCTATAGGATAAGCTTATCTTTCTCCTCAGGACATCTGATAGAACACTTGCTCTGCTTGTTGGTCGCTCGTTATATTCACAGAAACTATTTCATGATGTAAACTACGAACACCGCTTGCGAGATTCCAATATGGAATTATACCAATTTAGAGAAAACTTAAAAGCACCATACGAACCTAATGAGCAAGACGACGATTTACCGCTAGAGTCGCCATTTCCAGACGACGACACCATGATTTTACCACCTTTACCAATAGAAGCTGCCGAACGACAAGAAATGACCTATCCCAATGGTGTGTTCACACTTCTCACCAACTGCTATTCACCCACCTGTACAAAAGATGCAATGTGTTATAGTGTATCATGTCCTAGAAGGATGGAGAAGGTAGGAGCTATATGTGTTGTGTAGGCGAAGGAAAGGAGTTTTTGTTATTGAGAGGGAATGCGCTGCTGACATACTTTCTGGCTATAGTCGAGATCAGACTCATCGGATAAAAGTCTCTCAAGATCTATGAGTAGATCCTCGATGCATGAGAAGGTTAGTTATTGCGTGGAAATACGCACAAGCTATTGAACAAACCTCTCAATAGCCGTCTACTTTTCATTTAGGAAACCGAATTGTGGATCGAGTCAGTTCCAATACAAGTCACCGAGAGTATTTCTAATCAAGAGCGAGAACGCCAGGAAAATATATTTGAACTCATCTACACAGAGCGAGACTTTGTGAGGAATCTTGACTACGTTCAAAATGTAAGAAGTCATGACAATGCCCTTGAATAGGATCTAGTTGCTGAATTTTGACATTTATTCATCGCAGTTCTGGATCGAGCCACTGATCAGCAGCGATATCATTCCAGACGACCGTCGAGAGTTCTTTGTACAAGAAGTATTTTGGAATATCAGGGATATTTATAATGTGAACGTTGAACTCTGCGATGCACTATTAGAGCGACAAAGTGAATCTCACGTTGTTGAGCATATCGGCGACATTTTGCTTCAGCATGTCGGTAACTTTGAGCCCTTCGTCGTATATGGATCTCACCAGATGGTTGCCAAGCACATGTTTGAGCTAGAAAAGAGTCGCAACCCCAAATTTGCCGACTTTGTATATGTAAGTCGGAAGTTCCCTCTTGCTTTGTTTTCTCTTTCATTTTCCCGACGCATTTTGTTACAGGAAACCGAGCGAAAACCGGAGTCCCGAAAGCTGGAATTAAATGGCTATTTGACTAAGCCAACAACCAGATTGGGCCGGTACAACCTGCTTTTACGAGAAATTTTAAAGCATACACCAGCGGACAATGTCGACTGCGAGGTGATTCCAAGAGTGATGGATATAATCAAAGGTTTCCTGGCTCGTGTAAATAGTGAAACCGGAAAAGCAGAAAACAGGTTCAACCTACAACTAATCAACGAACGTTTGTCGTGGAAGAATCCTGCCGACGGCATCGTGAGTTTATATGCTTCTGTTACTGTGTCTGCTTCCATATAGACACTGACGCAATAATTTTTTTTTGAAGGATCTAAAATTACTCGACTCTGATCGAGAGTTGGTCATGAAAGGAAAATTAAAGCGAAAAGGTGCCGGTTCAGAATCTTCAGAAGTTCAAGTATTCTTGTTCGACCACTACTTGGTGTTTGCGAAAATCAAGTATATGTCCATTGGAGAACACTATAAGGTATACCGTCGACCTATACCGCTTGAGCTCCTTTCAGCTACCATACCAGACGTAACAGCCCACAAGCGAGCAAGTTCCATCCTACCCTATACTCGTACAGCTTTAAGCGGTAACAGCGTGTATGGTTTGAAGGCATCTGTGTCAGAAGCCAACCTGCATAGCGGTGGTCAATCCAAAACAGGTGGCCATGCTATTACATTTGAGCATATTGGACGAAAAGGTTCAGCGCCATTTACACTATATGTTCCTACCATGACACAAAGGCGTAATTGGTTGGAAAAGATCGCACGTCATAAGGAAGCTATCACCGCGAAACAACGAGTGTTTGATATTGTGACCCTCAGTGAGCGGCAATTCATATCAACCAACAGAGTCCATCATTCTGCCACATACGGTAAGGTTTTTTTTTTTTTTTTTTGCCCTCCATAAGGTACTGTGAATGCTGTATTAAAAGTGGTTGTGTTGTCTTTAGAGAAACAACTTGTTTTAGCAGCGGACAATGGGGTTTACGTTGGAGGCAATAAGGAAGGTTCAACATTAACACGCATCCTGGCCATTGAAAAAGCGACGCAAATTGAGATATTGGAAGAGTATAAATTGATGTTTGTGCTTGGTGACAAGACTCTATGGAGTTTCCCCTTAGAAGCACTGTCGAACAACGATCCAGCGTTACGACGTGGCAGGAAGATTAGCGCCAATGTTCCCTTTTTCCATGTTGGATCGTGCCTAAACAAGGTCCTAGTTTGTGTTGTGCGAACGAACACTCTATCAGCCACAACTATTCGAACTCTCGAGCCATCATCCGTAGCAGATGGAAAAAAGGCAAAGTCTCCATTCAGTCGGCTGGTGAGAGGAAGTAACGATAACCTTAAGGTCTACAAAGACTTGTATCTTCCAAGTGAAGCTTCGAGTATCAATCTACTGCGGACCAAGATGTGTATTGCTTGCTCTAAAGGAATTGAGGTGGTGGATATGGTATCATTTGAAGTTCAAGGTATGTACACGTTTTGCAGGATTAGCAAGAATACGTTAATGGCTTATAGTAACACTACTCTCTCCCAGCCCTCTTGGATCCTGAGGATGACAATCTTCATTTTGTTCTCGAACGACAGGACGTGAAACCCCTGGCGATCTATCGCATTCAGTTTGCAGAATACCTTATCTGCTATAATGGTGAGTTAACTCTGGAGGGGGAAAGTCAACGCACTAGCGCAATGATACTCATATCGCTTTCACAGAATTTGCATTTTACGTGGACCAAAAGGGAAGGCGGAAACGAACGGACTGGCGCATTGACTGGGAAGGAACACCGGAGACATTTGCGCTCCAGTACCCTTACATTCTTGCCTTCGAACCAGCCTTTATTGAAGTTCGTAACATTGAAACGGTAAGAGCCTCATAGCGTTTGCGAGAAACAGGCTGTGCGGTTTGAGATTTAAACATTCGTGTCTATAGGGTGTTTTGGAGCAGGTCATCGCTGGAAACAATATTCGATGCGTGCAGAACAACAGCAAGGAGAACGGAATCATTCATGCTGTCATGGACGACCCAACCACCGAGTCATTTCAATGTTTATTCCAGCTCAAACTAATATCTCGTTAATGAGGTTGTAATACCAGATTCGACTTTTGTATATTTCTTTCCTTCAACTCCCTTTCCTTTGTCCTACTTTGCTGTTAACGCTTGTATGTATAGTGTACTTGTTGTTTGTTAACAGTATGTTTTAACCATGCTTTACTACTTTTAATGAAGTCACTCTTTTGAACCTTATGGCGATATTCTGTGCATTCATTGGACCTTGAACCAACTTCGGCCAAACTATTGGTTTCGTACTACTACAGTAAGTGTGCGCTTTAGTGTGCTTCGGAGCAGCATAGTTGATCGTTAGCAGACTTTATCAATATAATCATATCTACTGCTATTATTAAGTACTGTATTCACAGACAAGCGATATAGTGTTGCTACGGTATGGAAGAGACTATATTGAGCAATACGGATGCAACAATTTGACTTCCTTTGACGTCTTAGCTTCACCGTTTTCTTCAGTGAGGCTGATGGCCTGCAGATATTCCAAATTTGGGCTGCATCAGCAGCACACAAAAACCGTACCAGGTTGGCGTGTGATAAGCATCCTCAATGACCATAGAGCGAAACACAAAGTATGCCATGTGGGTTATGGTAAGGGGGCCAAGTTTGACACCTCGTTGAAGAACGCTTGTGAAGAAAGTCGAAAGTGTCACTTCGCTCAGAGCGGGCGGCTACGGATATGGACATGTGTTGAGCGGTGGTACAGATAAACATAAAGTTCATTTGAAATACTGTCTTACCACCTCTTTCTTTACTGGATAAATATATCATAGAACTCATGTCAGCTACACCTCTCGCTGGAAAAGTTGCTATCATCACTGGATCGTCTAGATCTATTGGGGCTGCTATTGCTGAACGCCTAGCTGCCGACGGCGCTAATGTCATCATCAACTACGTGAATGGAGCGGCAGCTGCTGAAGAGGTCGCCAAGAGAATCAACAGCAAAGGTGTCGGGCGTGCTGAAATCGTTCAAGCCGATGTATCCTCGGTCGAGTCAACCAAGGCGTTGGTCGAAAAGACGTTGCAGATATTCAATCGACTGGATATTCTGGTGTTAAATGCTGGTGTTATGGATCGCAAGGCGTTGACTCACGTTACTGAAGAACACTTTGATAAGCACTTTGATATCAATGTCAAGGGCCCTCTCTTCCTTACTCAGGCTGCTGCACCTCATATTCAAACAGGCGGTCGTGTTATCTTCTTTTCTACCTCGCTGACCATCTCCACGACCATCAGTCCAGACTACCTTGTGTACGTTGCTACAAAAGGCGCTATTGAACAGCTTACCAGAGTCCTATCAAAAGACCTTGGTCAACGCCAAATTACTGTGAATACCGTTTCTCCTGGCCCTACCGCCACTCCTCTATTTATGGAAGGAATGAACGAGCAACGCGCTCAGTTTGTAGCTAACCTTAGTCCTATGAAGCGCTTGGGCCAACCTGAGGACATTAGCTCTACGGTTGCATTTTTAGCTCGAGATGACTCACAATGGGTTAGCGGTCAAAATATTAGAGTGAATGGAGCGTTTGCTGTGTGATGAAAAATGAAATAAAAAAATTCGGCTTCAAGGCAATCTTTTCAGCTGTAAAAAGTGTCCGAAAGATTAAGCAGTATAAAAAATTACAATGTATTGGTGGTGTGTTTGACGGTCCTAGGCTATCATCCCTACGTTCCTAACAGAAGTGAACTTGAATAGAAAAGAAGGAACTTAGGAGAGATCTGAATCACTGCATTGCACATAATCGAACTGCTTTGGCCATAAGGGAAGCATTTGAGCTTTCGTCAAGGTCTTACTTTCACAATGCGGCAGTTCAGAAATTTCCTGACGGTTTCTGCCATTATTGGAAAGAAAACAAAACGACCAATTTTCCCAAATTCTATGGTCCGCCCGCCATACCACTGACATTCCCCCTTGGACACACATTGAATCAGCATGGCTTCATCGGCAGCGAATATCCTCCAGAAACAATTCAAAGGTAAAATTTGGGTTGAATAGCCCTTCGAGATATAACGGAATGAATTTGGCTCCTACTAAACGTCATTATGCCTTTCTTGCACTCCCATTCCTCCAATTCAACCCTTGGCAGAGCTCACTCGGAATCCAGTACCAGGATTTGTGGTGGATTTGAAAGACGACAATATATTTTTATGGTAACAGCACCTTGTTTTCTTGACAGCAACACTTGTTCTTTTGCATTCCACGTTACCAACCTTCTTTACATTTCTAGGGACGTTGCAATCATTGGGTCACCAAAGACCATTTATGAAGGCGGCTACTTCAAGGTGAGGCTTTCTCACGCAATGTCAAGGTCATGTTGCCCAGCCCGTCACCTTTACCGCTCACTAATCAATCACCGTACACCTAGGCTACGATGACGTTTCCGGAAGACTATCCATTTCAACCTCCCATGTTCCGTTTCAATAACGACTTTTACCATCCCAATGGTATGTAAACATTTATCCCTTTGTTAGTAACATAGCTCAGCAACAAGGGGATGAATTAATCAATCAGCTTTTTTTACACCAGTGTATTCCGATGGGCGACTATGCATTTCAATATTACATCCTCCTGGCGATGATCCTGTTAGCGGCGAAAAGGCAGAGGTAAAAGATTTGGGCTGTGTTTTTTAAGCGTATTGACTACCCATTTGTAATGCTCCAAATGACTACGTTTAGGAACGATGGAACCCAACACAATCCGTGGAGAGTACGTTATTTGTTCAGATTGTTTTTTGTGCGACCCCAGCTGCCCTCTGATGATAAGCCCCCATCCTCCCCTTTAGGTGTTCTTATGTCAATTATATCGCTACTGGCTGATCCAAATTGCTCAAGTCCTGCTAATGTAGATGCGGGTGTAAGTAATTTGTTCTGGCTATACTTACTAATTCTCTATGTGAGTTGACATCTTACTTTGTCTTACCAGGTTGCATACCGAAAAGACAGTGAACAATTTACGGCAATTGTTAGAGGTAACATAACATATGCATATATAGAGTTGGAAGTCTCGTCATCATGCAGAGTTTACTGACGCCACCGTTTAGCTCAAGTCGAAACGAGCAAGAAGGATATACCAGAAGGATTTGTTATGCCCAAATCTGAAGCTGATTTCATGTTGACGGCACCTCCTGTCATAGAAGAAGATGAAAATTTGTGAGTACATTGGCAGTGTTAGAACACCTTGGGGAGACGGTTTTCTAACAGGAAGATATTCTTAATAGCTGGTATGATTCTGGTGAAGACTCAGAATTTGATGAGGATGATTTTATGAGCGATAACAGTTCACAAGAGTAAAGGCACCAGACCCTGGAACCCCGTTATACATACTGAATATGCGACCTTTCACCATTTCATTTCTCTGTTTTTCGTTTTGGCTTGTTTCTAAGATTTTTTTTCAACGTATTTTATCTCCTCTTACTTAGCACTTAATGCTTTTCAGAAGGATTAATACTTTGCCATGTAAACTGTGTGGAACAATATACATTTTCGCTTCTGCAGCCAGCCTTCGTATCATTGTTCTCTCTTATGACCAGCGTGTGTGTCATTCAAGGGCATTCGGCAATGTGATTGGCCAATGGGGCTGAGTAGGAAAAAGTGGGAAAAAGTACTAATTGCGGCAGTGAGGCAAGCAGTTGCGACGAAGGCTTCTTATCACTCGATTTCATATTAACATAATGTCCTCCTCCTCGGCAAAGTCCACTCCATTTTACTTTGGAGGGGTAGCTTCCTGCGCCGCTGCCATGGTCTCACATCCTTTCGACCTGGCCAAGGTTCGGCTCCAGACAGTCACTGGCGCAAGCCGGTCAGGAATGCTAAAGACCATGTTCACCATTTTCACCCAAGAAGGCCCTACCGCCTTGTATGCCGGTCTATCAGCCAGTTTGCTCCGCCAAGCAACTTACTCGACTGTTCGTTTTGGCGTCTACGACAAACTCAAAACCGCCATGACAACCGGGAATCAGAGTAAGTGACAGTATATTTGTTAGGCATTTTACAGGAACAAAATTTTTAGGGTTGCCGAAAAAGGGGCTAAATAATTTTCCATTTAGAACCCGGTTTCGTGCAGATGTTGGTTTGTTCCAGTATTGCTGGAGCCTTGGGTGGAGCATGTGGTAATCCTGGTGATGTTGTTAATGTTCGTATGCAAAACGACGGTCAGCTGCCAGCTGCTCAACGACGAAACTATCGTAACGCACTGGATGGTGTGATTCGTATTACTCGTGAGGAGGGCGTTGCCTCCTTAATGAGAGGTGTTGGTCCCAACGTCAATAGAGCCATCTTGATGACAGGATCACAGTTGGTCAGTTACGACGTGTTCAAGGACTTGTTGCTCAACAACGTTGGCCTTTCCGACGGTATGGGTGTGCATTTCGGCTCCAGTCTTTTAGCGGTAAGTTTTTCCCGACGATTACCATTTTGTCGGGGGGGGGAGGGGGCCTTTTTTTACTTTTTATCCACACATTTTACTTAAATTATGCATGCATTTCAGGGTTTGGTCGCTACAACGGTATGCTCGCCCGTTGATGTCATCAAGACTCGTATCATGAGTGCCAGTTCGGCTCAAGGGGTGGGAGCTGTATCTGCTATGAAGGATATGATCCGCACTGAAGGCGTTCTCTCTTTGTTCAAGGGTTGGACTCCAGCTTTCATTCGCCTCGGTCCACATACAATTGTCACCTTTATGGTTTTGGAACAACTGAAGCAATGGCATCAAGCTTTCTATTCCCAAAAACCTGCCGTTGTCGCCATGAACAAGGCATAGACCAGCATATTTCACCCCCTTATCTTTGCATTTGTGTATTTTTATCTGCTTTTCTCATAGAATCTCATGCTCATATTACTTTTTTCCATTATTTCCAAAATACACTGATCTCTGTTTGCGAAAGGGTCAAATGACTGGCGCACAGAATAGACTTTAAAGCAATGATTAAGCCTAACGCTGTTTCAATCGAATGCCGTAGGTTGGTGGACATAACCCCGAACTCGGCGGACGGCCATCCACACATAAGGTATGTCAGTTATATAAAACCTGTCTAACATCAACTCCTGAGTGTTTTTTTGGATCAGACCCTAGTTTCTTATAGACTTTATACCTTCAACAGCATTTTAGTTTGTACACAACTTTGCTTGTGAAAACAATCTTGCTTGTGAAAAATAGTATAGGCGAGCAATTAAGGTTTCCCGGATATCAAACATCCCACGAACAACCCCGCGTTTGTAGCATAGCTTACTGGGTGGCAACTCATGAGAGATACAATACAATATATCTGGGGATATTTGTACCAATGATGTTCAGCCGGTCATCTAATAATGAAGTAGAGTAAAGGCACGCTTCGATTTGTTATAGCCTATTTACACCGAATATAGCGTGACCATTTTCTTCCTCATAGAAAAAGCGTCACGCTTCTCAACAACGCTTCTCTCCTTACTTCAATTACCATGAGCAATCAGCCTAGTAACACTCCCAAGGTGCCTCGTGGTATCACACTGTCGAGGATACAGAATTTCATTTTCAATGGCCAGTTCGAGAGCATGGGCCTGTCCAGTCAATTATGGAAGCACAGGCGGGGAGGCGATCCCACGGTTACTGTAGCAGTCTATAGCGTTCCGGAGCTCAAAGTAAGAAAGAAACCGCAGAGACAAGTAAAAAAAAAATGGAGCATTGAGTTACTAACATATTTCTAAATCTTTACAACTGTCTATTGTCCGCTGTAGCGTATCTCCTTCAAGGTAAAACTCCCGCGGCTGTTACCAATGTCTGTGATTGAATTTGCAGCTAACATGCTCTTTACAGGATGCTATCAGCCATGTATTCCACCCAACCACACCAGGAAAAGAAAACTTTGGTCCGAGTTGGTCAACACATTGGTTTCGGATTCACGTCATTATTCCTGAGGAAATGGAAGGCGAGAGAGTCTTTTTCCAATGGAAGCTCGGCTGTGAGGGCATGGTGTGGAGCAAAGAAGGCGTACCTTTGCAGGGACTCAGTAAGTCGATCGCTTATTCTTCCACACCATGATGCTTTTTATTGACAATTTTTTTGTTAGGCGAGCAAGAGCGTTTCGAATATCTAATATCAGACAAAGCAAAGGCTGGAATGAATTATGAATTTTATATTGAAGCCGCATGCAATGGTATCTCTGGTGTAGGCGGTGGTAACATGGTACCGGATCCCAATAGATTCTACTCTATTGCTGTAGCTGATCTAGTTGTCCGAAACCAGGCTGCCTTTGATTTGTACTACGATATGATGTAAGCTCACCAGTACACTTCAACGAAATGGAATCGGCTCAGTACTGACGGTATAACCATTTAGAATCATCAAAGGCATTGCCACCGATGGCCATCAAGAATCTCAAAGAGCTCGAGACGCATTATATGTTGCCAACGAAGTCATCAATACTTATGTTGTAGGCTCGGTTGATTCGATGCTGGAGTGCCGTAAACTGACAACGCAATTCTTGAAGCAAAAGAACGGAACTGGACAGCATATGGTCACAGCTGTGGGCAATTGCCATATCGGTTAGGAATGGTTTATACAATTGACTTGAAATTGTTTTGACGCTCATTGCGTGGGGTTTCTTGCAGATACCGCATGGCTTTGGCCCTACGATGAAACAAAGCGTAAAGTCGCTCGCTCGTGGTCCAGTCAACTTGCTCTGATGAATCGTTACTCTACATATATATTCACTGCTTCGCAAGCTCAACAATACGAATGGCTCATGGAATATTATCCGGCGCTGTTTGAACAAATTCGCCATAAGGTTGCCTTTGGTCAATGGGAGTTGATTGGTGGTGTGAGTACTGGGTTATGCATATACAATACCGACATAATCACTTATCAGTTACTTACTCTGTTATATCTCTATTCAGAGCTGGGTGGAGCATGGTAAGTGATTAAATGTAACATGAAGGGGATTCCTTCTTGAATTGACCGTTCAAACCTCCATTGTAGACACCAATATGCCTTCTGGTGAAGCGCTTGGACGACAAATGTTACTAGGGTAAGTAAAATTGATTATTATGAAGAAAAATGTTGTACTTAAAACAAAATACAAAACTGAACGCATCTTATCTTGATATCGCAGACAAAGATTTTATGAGAAGCACTTTAAAAAGAGAGTGAATGTCTTTTGGCTACCTGATTCCTTTGGTAAGACCGGCGCCTCTTTTTTCATGCACTTATTCCATTTCCTAAATGTATTTATTCATTATTTGAACATCGGCGTTGTTGGTGTATGTTTACAGGGTACTCTGGCCAGGTAAGAGTCCTATCATTTATGACCCCATCAACGATTCACCAATATTTATTTTATGTCTGACAGCTACCCCAAGTACTGAAACAATCTGGCATCAAATACTTCTTCACTCAAAAATTATCTTGGAATAACATCAACAAGTTCCCGCACACAACTTTCTGGTGGACTGGAATTGACGGTAGCAGTGTTTTGGCTCACTTGCCGCCTGCAGACACTTATGTTGGTCAAGTCAATACCTCAGAGTTGTACAACTGTGTTAGTAACCACAAGGATATTGATCTCAGTAACGAGAGTTTACTGGCATTTGGACATGGCGATGGTGGCGGTGGCCCCACCTACGGCATGCTGGAGCGACTTATGCGTCTTTCTGATGTGGTAAGTTGCCATCACTCATGAAATCATTAATGTACTATGTATTCACGAGATGTCACGATGGGTAGAGTGATCTGCCAAAGTGCAAACCCGGCAGAGTCAAAGACTTTTTTGAACGTATCGACGCCAACGCCAAACCTCTGAATGCGTACAAAGGAGAGCTGGTAAGTCCTGGTAATGAAAATTGCGTATACCCAAATTTTGTAATGCTGACCATCTGATTTTTATTAGTACTTTGAACTACACCGAGGAACGTACACCACGCAAGCACTTGTGAAAAAGGGCAATCGAAAAGGTGAACTGTTGCTTCGTGATCTCGAGTTCTTGGCTGCTATTGCCGACCATAAAATTCAAGACTATGTGTAAGGTGTCTGGTCATCATGTCACAGTCTATTTCTAATGCTAAATCCCGCTCATATTACATTCGTTTAGATACCCTGCCTTGGAAATTGAAAATATGTGGAAACTGGTCTGTCTCAATCAGTTCCATGATTGCCTACCTGGATCAGCCATTGAAATTGCCTATGATGATGTTCACAAGGTAATCGATATGATCAGAGTGATATACCGTTGAATTATTCGACTAATTACGGTATTTTTCTTCACAGTTCCATAGACAAGTGGCGGCAAACTCTATCCTGCTTCGTCACAAGGCACAGACTGCATTATTAGGAAATGACTCTGAAGAATCCGATGGAAAAGGTGATAACCAACGTTTACGCAGAAGCCTTGTAACAAAGTGCTTCGGTTCTTCTGGCACGCCGCTCCTAACCAACTCATTTGCTCACTTTATTTTTTTTATAGAACTTGTCATTTTTAATACCCTTGCGTGGGATCGTTCTGGCATTGTGCAAATACCTCGCAAAGGTAACGAAGATCTCATTGGACAAGCAAAGCCAGACGCAGAAGTTGGATATGTTGCAGGTACGTCTTACATGCCAGAATAATGTATTCATTTTCCTCCAGACTCCTCTGACCTTTGTTTTGCGTTAGTCACTTCGTCACGCAGTATGGGCACCACGGTGATTAAGCATTTGACAACTACAGAACACACTGTTCAAGGTAATGTATCGATTTGACCCTGTCAATTTTGATGGGCCATTCCAGCGATGCTGACTTTTGCTTGCTTTAGTGCATTCGCTGTCTTCTGGTCATACCGTACTGGAAAATTCATATCTTGTAGTCCAATTTGATGATGAAGGCAGATTATGCCGATTGTACGACAAAGAAGAACAGTAAGTTTTTTGATCAGAACTTGACGTTGAAATCACGTAGTCCACGAACTAAAGCTTGTATGATATTAGTCGGGAGTTGGTCCCTAAAAGTGCATGCGGAAATCAATTCCAGCTCTATGAGGATGTGGTAAGTCTCCCTTCTTTTTTTTTTTAATGTGATGAAATTGATAGCTGAAACATATAGTAATGACATATTTGCAATTCGTTAGCCTGGCTACTGGGACGCTTGGTATGTTTACAGCTTTAGTTACCGCCAAAGGAGCCGACACTAACATTTTTTACTTTAACCTGACAAGGGATGTTGAAATATATCATCTCCAAAAAGGGAAAAACATTAATGGCGGATCTCTCAAGGTATATCGCGCAATTTTTTTTCCAACGCGGTTCTACGTGAGAATGGAACAACTAATACTTTGTTTACGTTAGGTCTCTGAAACTGGCCCGTTGGTTGCGTCAGTTACTGTGGAGAAGCGAATTTCCCAAAACAGCTGGATCAAACAGAATATATCCTTGTCTGCCATTAGTCGACGAGTTGAATTTGATACGGAAGTTGAATGGAGGGAAAGTCATCAATTTTTGGTAAAGTGCGCATACAGGTTGAATGTTCGTCACTGTTCTGTTACTGATTCCTTTTGGCCATTTTCCTTTATGAACCAATGAACAGAAAGTGGAGTTCAACTGGGATATCGTTAGCGACCACGTAAGTGGCAAAAACTGGCGGAAGTTTATGATTTCCCATGGCATATTGAAACACTAAACTTCCTCTATCCACCGTAGGCTACGTACGAAATCCAGTATGGGGCAGTTCAAAGACCCAATCACTACAATACGACGTTGGATTCTGCACGCTTTGAAGTATGTGGTCACAAGTTCGCGGACTTGTCGGATGCAGGTTACGGGGTTGCCCTGTTGAATGACTGCAAATATGGCTATGCCACGCATGGACAATCACAAAGACTGTCATTGCTGCGGTCTCCAAAGGGCCCAGACGCTCACGCTGACATGGGGCGTCACTACTTCAAATACGCTGTGTACCCTCATAAAGGGTACTTTCACGCTTCGGACGTGGTACAACAAGCTTACGAGTTCAATGTTCAGCTTTTGCCTAGGTGAGAAACTCAAAAATATCAACAGTCCTGCCCCGCATCGGCCATTTCACTAATCCATTACACAATTTGGTTGCCCAAAATAGATTTGTTTCCGCTGGTAGACTGGAAGATCAGTCGTACTTTACGTTGACTGGTTCTAAAAACGTCATTCTGGACTGGGTAAAGAAGGCCGAAGACTCGTCGGCTTTAATCGTTCGACTTTACGAAGCGTATGGCGGCCGGTCTTCGGTGACATTGAAGACTGATATACCTGTCAAAAAGGTGCAACACTCCAACTTTTTGGAAGATGATACCAAGGAATATTTGAGTATCATAAGAGGTGGCATTGATCTCACGCTTAATGCATTTGAAGTCGTCACACTCAAACTTGAGCTATAAGTGTGCCCTATGGTGCAATTGAACTGGCTCGCGCCAATATTGTCCGTGGGGTGTGGTTACACATTCTAGTATCGTTTTTACCATTTACATGTACCCTTCATGAAACGAAATAAAATCCATGATGCCTTACCTTTCTATAACTCAATGTATTGAACCTATGGCGCATGCACAAGGCAAAATTTCAAGGAGAATCCGTTGTCGCCTCATCAATTGATTTTCATTGACGCAATGATGACCGACTCAGTTTTTTAGCTGGAGAGACCCAAACCATAGCCTAAAAAGGCAAGTGCCCAATCGTCTTGGCAGGCTTTATTACTGTATTTGGCTATTTTGAGACGGTCAAAGCCAAGCTGTGTGGGTCATGGTTGCGTCAATACTGGCTCATCGAAAGGTTTAACGTTCTAAGCAAACAAGAAAAAAAAACGTATAAAAGGGGCCAGCCAGTGTGGCATTATTTTATCTTCATACAAATATATATTCTCTAAACATGTCTGCTCCTCAACAACACCACGATCACGTTAAGCGCGATGCCGCCCTCGGTGCCGGCGCTGGAGGTCTTATGGGCCACGAAGAACACCACGGACACACTGGACGCGATGCTGCCATCGGTGCTGGTGCCGCCGGTCTCGGTGAACACGAGCTCAAGAAGCACGATCAACACCACCCCGTTGCTGGAGGTAACCCCGTCTCTCGCGAGGAAGCTCGCCACGACCAAAGAAAGGTCGAAGAACGTGCTCAAGGTCACGTCCCCATCGGTGACAAGATCAAGGGTGCCGCCAAGGAAGCCGAGGGTAAGCTCACCGGCAACCAGGCCAAGGTCGCTGAGGGCAAGGCTCTCAAGGACCAACGTGGCTTGTAAATATGATTATTTTTTTATGTAAATGTGTATAAGCCTTATCGAATCTACGCTATGTAGATAATCTGAATAAAACTTAGTTATCAGAATGTAAAAAAAAAATTGTGTCCATGTTAAAGCTTAGTCTTTGGGAAAGGGAAAATTGCCTATGGGGTTGTCTAGGGCTTTCTCTGTATGTGCGGGTTTGGAAATGGGGAATTTTTTTTTTCCATAATTTTCTCTCAGCTTGGGTCTTCGTGGGCCAGGCTCATTTATTTGTTCGCTCGGTAAAATGAGAGAATCTGCCGTAGAGAGATGATGAAAAGTTATGCAAAGACAGCTATCTGAGAGTTTACACGCACAGTAAAGCTTTTCAATCGCTACAAGTCTTTTCAATCCCAAACTTGCCTACCACTTTAGATGATATCTTTACTTTTTTCGTTGGCGAGTCAAGGCGTACAATAACTCAGTCCACCAAAAAAATACACAAGAAAATAATTTTGTTTTTCTTACAAATGTACCCCAATACCAATGAGTGGCATACAATTGAAATCCTCCAAGGTTTAAGCAGACTGCTACTTCGATTGGCATTTGCAATGGAACATGAAATTATTTTCTCAGGAACTGTATTGCTGATCATCATGTGCATGTCGTGTACTTATTGAATCAGCCATGTTTTTATGTGGATAATGGTCTGTTTATTTAAACTCATTTCCTTTATGCGAGACTTCGATACATGAGCGTCGCTTGGTATCCAATCATGCAGCAAGAGTAGGCGATCCAAAGATGAGACCAGACCGCCGCCCGACGGTGCTACAAATCAGAACGAGACAGAAAAAAAAAAAAATTAGTCGAATAACCGGGAAACGCGTTCGGAGTAATAGAAGATGATCGATTTTTTTTTTTCCAAATTGTATTTTTTTATCTCAGTAGACAGACGTGTAGGAGGAAATTTTTGTTGAACGCCGACCTGGATGCTCGACAAATGATATTTATTGTATGCTACTCAAATACAGTTCTTCAAAAGAAGGGATGTTAGAGATTGTAATATTTTAGAATGGTGCTAGAAAAAACAGAACGAAAAAAAAAAAATGGGCGAAACAGTAAACGAACAAAACGGAACAAAATATTGTGAATTAAGCATGCTTGGATGGTGGGTGTTGAATTTTAAATGGGTTCTTCAATATTGAAGTCTGTTTGGACGATGGCGTGGTAGCAGGAGGAGGAATGGTCTCGGTTATAGGCAACAGGTCCTCGACATGAATTATATCAAGTTCCTGAGTTTGCGCTTGTTGGTTGGCGTTTAATAGCGATTGGACATAGTCGGATATAGGTGGGGAAGTGAGGTATTCTGAACCATTGGGTTGGTTACTAGTGACTACGTCGAACGTTGTGATCGCCAGTCCTGCTGTTGCTGAATGACTTTTTTGGTCTTGATCGAGAGAGCCCATCCATCCGATGCCAGCACCGCTGCATATGAAGAATGTAAGATGTAAGTTAGAAAAAGGTTGATCAGGAACAATTTTGCAGACATCCATTGCTGATCGCCGTACCTTTCAGCCCATTCCTCTCCCATGAGACGCATGACATTTTCTAATCTTTCTTTCTCTTTATCGAGTGCCTCCAACGACTTGTCATAGTCGCTGAGGGTTTTCTCCATTCAATCCAGACGTGATGACAGGTGGGGAGAGAAAGGTGATTTCAGGATGGAGAAAAGTGAAAAGAGAGAAAGGGAAAAGTGAGAAAAGTATAAAATATGAAAAGTGGGCTCGAGGAATATATATGATGGAGAAGAAAAAAAAAAAAAAAATCTTGGGATGTCAGGAACACCAGCTACATCGTTCCATAAGATACCAGTGCGTGGAAGATCCTACTGAAATCTCAGTTACTATACTTAGTATTTCGGTCACCAATTGGGGAACAGGTTGGAAGTAAAGAGAAGAACCAATAGTTTATTTTCAAAAAAAGAAAGCATTGTTCGCCGATGGAAACGATTCGAACATTTGCTAAGAACAGACAGAATGGGAAGATTGACCAATAAAAAAAGAACAAAAAATTTTAGGGAAACAACACACCTTTAAAAAAATAATATTTTGAGTTATAAAAGGAGAAGAGGCAAACCACTTTCATCCAGACACTGCTACTCAGTATCAGAAGAAGGTGGACTGTGAAGAAAACCTCTGAGAATGGTACATCTGCGTTCAAGCATAGAAAGAAAACCATGCATTTGATCACGGTTCATATGAGCCAAAAGAAGGGCAAACCGAGAGTCATCTAACTCTTCTTGTTGCAAATCACGACGACGCATTGGCGCGGCGACTTTGACTTCAGGGACTTCTTGCTTTTGAAGTTTGGCGTACAGTCCACAAGCGTTGCAGACGGGCTCTCCCTGTTCATTTTTACGCCACAACGGAGTCTGAGTTTGGTGGCAGCTCGCACAACCTTCTGATTGGACAGTAGGAACGGAATATGGAGCAGCTCTCACTGACCCAGTGGTGGTGGCGGGCTTTTGACGGATGTGAAGTGGACGATGGGATCCATATTGCTTGTAATATAATCCACAAGCATTACACAAAGTGTGTGCTCGATCCGGTGTACGTCTCCACAAAGGAGT
Organism: Umbelopsis ramanniana AG; assembly: GCF_025399195.1. Taxonomy (NCBI): domain Eukaryota; kingdom Fungi; phylum Mucoromycota; class Umbelopsidomycetes; order Umbelopsidales; family Umbelopsidaceae; genus Umbelopsis; species Umbelopsis ramanniana. The sequence continues at coordinate 19,307 of NW_026252133.1, forward strand.
CTTGGTGACCTTGCAGTTGAAACACTCGAGCTGACGAGGTGGTCGTTTGGCAGTTGGTACCTTCATGACATGTTGTTGTGGTTGCATGGAAGGTTGGATGGTGGTGATTTTGGGAGAAGGGAGAGGTGATGATTTAACATCATCCAATGTAGGAGGTGCAAGCAAGGTGAAATCCATGTTCTCAAAGGGCGAGAACGAATCCATGGTCAGTAACGATGGATCATCCGCCAAAAGACTACTGGGAGGAGAGTCCATGCTGGATTCAGAGCATGACGTTGGGGAGGAGAGGAAATCATCACTTGCAGGGGACGATAACATTGGAGTGTCAGCAAATAAATTTGCAATGTTGTTAGGGAGTACATCCAGGTCGAGTCCAAAAGGATCGACCGGGGCCGTGAAGAACTCTTGTTGGTGGGGAGCAGCTTCAATCATTGGTTTGTTATAATAGTTTGGTTACTTGTAATAATATTAAATTGCACTTGAATTGGGGCGATAGATCAGTCTACGTCGTTTCCTACGTGGTTTCCGTTTGACATATAATAGTAGGCCATTTTTGAGAGGGGTTCTTCTTTTTAGTTTTTCTTTTTTTTAAAAAAACTTTTTCTTTCTTAATAATCTTTTTCTTTCTTGTTTGATGCGCTTTGACGTGGAATAACGAGTTAGAAGGCCATTTTTAAATGCAGTGATAGATAAAGCAAATAAAAACGGGTAACAAGTTGAAAGTAGAGAAGAAAAGAAGTGGAAGGTACGCTTTCACCGATATCTCGGTAGTATTTATTATTTGCTCTGTCTGAAAAAAAAAATTTACAAATACGCTGGCTTTCATTGGACGATGTCATTGTCGTCATCAATATTTTCAGGCTTAAAAAGCGCTAAGCCGGGACGTCCGCTCAGTTAGGGAACTGAACAGCTGCGCGTGGCGGCAACGATATGTTTACTTCTTCGTAAACAAATGCTTAATCAAACCGTTGACATCTTGACCAAGCAGAATAGATGGACGCGATTATCGGCAGCCAGTCATTCCTTAATCAATTGGTAATTTACTCTCAGTTCCCCGAGTTGAGTCTAGCATTTTTTTTTTTTTTTTTGAAAGCGAGCTGAGTCAGCGCTGGATGATTTATTGGTTGAGCGAGTGGAAAAAATTATGATCAAAGAAATAATTCAGGAGTGGCTTTTTCAGCATCCAACACCGGGTGCTGGTGACTTGCTTAGCACCTGCCGGGTGCCACTGTTGCTAGGCTGACCTCCAAGAGCTCCTCCAGCGCCTCCCACGCCTCCAGCTCCACTAATACCACTGGCATTATCAACCGGTCTTGTCACTTCTTGGTCGACTTTCTTAGCTCTCCTCACAGCAACGCTCAGCGTGTCAAGCCATCGCTCCATGGTATCTAGCTGATCGGCACATAAAATAAAATTACGTTTGACCGTTACGATTTTGAAAACAAATCGCTTGTTCTTGCTGACAGGGTCAATCTCCAATGAATCCAATACATCAGAAAGCGGCAGTATGCGATGCGGTGCATATTCCTGTGAGACCATTAGAATTTCATATTACGAGAAAAAATGTAGGCCGATAAGGGAGATTAAAACAATGAGGTTACCTTTTCATTTTCATAATAGGCAAGCGTTTCGCTTCTCAACACAAACCATCGTTTCCTCCAGCTCTATTAAGGCAGGCATTAAGATAACGACCCAATGCATACGTAAATTCAAACGATTACTCAGCTCTTTACCTTGTTGCGCCCGAGCTTCAATAGATACCCTTCAAATAAAACGCGGTTTTTGTCCCCTTCCTTTTCGACCGCCGCTACAGTTGAATTGGTGCTTTCGTCATATCGATAATCTTCGTCCTCAGAACTCATAGCATCCTCGCCTAGATGCATACGCGCAACTTGCTCATTGATGGGCGATAGTGGTGATCCAGCACTGGTGGTAGTAGATATGGATGTGGAAAGGTAATCTTGTACGCCAGGAGGAGGAATGCGACGTCCGGGTATATCCAAAGGTGGTATGCGTGTTCGTGGTGAGACGACAACTTCTTGTGATGCAGCTAAAACGCTGGAAATGGAGTGTTGTGATTCTCGTCGAGCGTTATGAAGCGGTGAAAAAGCTTTGGGGCTGGTACCGCTTGAATAGGACGAGACTAGTTCCTTGGCAGCTTCTTCATCCCGATTCAGGCTACTGTTACTATCGTCATGCTCCAAAAGTTTAAACTCTTCTTTGGCTTGTTGAAAAGCTTGCATCCACTCATTTAAAGCATGTTCGCTGGGAGCTTGCAAGTAAAACGTTCGTTTGGGTGTCACTACCCCTATGACCCATTTGTGCTTGTCTTTCAATTTGACTTCCGTGGTACTATGAACATCGTGCATGTCGATAATTCGTAAAAGACGGTATTCCTAGCGATCCACGTATGATTGTAGGAAAAAAAAAACCCAAGGAATTATGGTTAGATCCATCATACGATATATAACCTCTCTTTCTCCATTTTCGCCTACACAGAAACACTTCCTTCTAACCTTGTCATCTTTGTATAATGCCATTTTGGTCGCCCGTAGTACAAACCAGCGACGCTTCCACGTCTGAAATAGAACAAACGTTAATGTATATAAAAAAAAAATACCCCATGCCTAGTTGTTGGGTTAGACTCAAATCTACAAGCTTACCCGCCGTTTTTCACCCTTCTTGAGTAAGTAACCAGCCTTGATGACCTTTTCCAGTTGTAGCAAATCAGCTGATTCCGCTGGCAAATTGTCTTCGTCTTCTTCGAGGTCATCTGCACTGGTGTAGCCGCGGGCATTAGACAAGGTGTTATGATGTAAAACGTCCTCGTCGTCGTCGTCCTCAGATAATGGCTGTCGAACAGTTTGATTGGTGGGCTGAAAGAGTGGATTCATCAGAATTGGCAGCGTATTATGCAATGCAGGATTTCTCCTTGGACCGAACACCGACTCCATACCTTCAGTATTGATGTTGGTACGGACGTCATACCGGAAAACGCACAGCACTATGAGATTAAGATGTAGATTAACAGCTGCCGGCTAAATGTAGTTATAAGGATGAGAAGAGAAGGGTTCACAAAGCAAGCAATTTTGCCCTTTCTTTGGCTGCTGTTATTATTTTTTGGGACGAGGCTGTGGGGAGAGTCTCACAAAGAAAAAATTTATTTCTGTATTAAATAATCATTTAGACGACACGAGAAGGGGTAGATCGGTCATGGTTCTTAATGGCCTCGAGAACCATGGGGTAAACTTTGAAAGGATCAGCATCCTGATCGTGAGCTTCGGCCAACGCCGTTTTGGTTCCTCTATATAATTGCTCAGAGTAGGTATCGGCATGATCTCGGGGTCGTCGATTAGACGCAGTGGGTTCCTGTAAAAGCTGGTTGGCCTTGGCACATGCATCGCTCAACTGGCCCATCTTGATCAGTGCACAAACGTAGCGGTTATAATTATGGGCATCAAATAAATAATGACTTGCTTCCAAGTCACTCCATGCCATTTTGATCTCATCAAAGGCATTGGCCTCCGAGAGGGTATCAATCAACACCGATAAAGCGAATTGAGTGTTGGTATCGGCTACACCACCGATCGTACCGAAATCAGATAGTGCGATGGATTCAGTTTTTCCAAGATGTTGCCAAAGAGCCTTGACCATATCAACCTTGCGTTCAGCGCGATACATCTTCATGAGGGTGACATACATAACCATGTTCATGCGCATGCCAACTTGCAGAGCCTGTCCAAACACTTTTTTGGCATCTTCTATCTTGCCAAGTTGAATGAGCCCATCAACCAGTGGCATAAACACATGAGGTGTTGGAGAGTTTTGCTGCTTTTCTTGGTAGTGTCGGTCAAGTAGATCTTCCATAATCAGAGGTACCTTTCGAACGTATCCACCAAGGATGTGGTGGCGTTCTACGTCGGAGACAAGGGAGTCACGTTCGCGAACAGCATCTTCAGTGACTCTGTCAACAATCAACTTGGCAGTATCGATTTCGCCACTTTGAATACAGCCATCCACAAGGATAGCTAAAGTGGTATGATTCGGTGTTACGTTATTTTCGACCATCTGCTGGAGCGCTTTTCGTGCACCATCCATGTCCCCACTTCGACAGTAGGCTTGTATAAGAATGGACCAGCACACCGTATCAGGTTGAACATTTTGCTCCTTCATGTTGTTAAAAACGCCTTCGACACCGCGAATGTTGTTACGAGAAGCAAAAGCTGTCATAAGATGAGAGAATGTATGCACATCCGCCTTGTGGTAAGCATTGGTCAGTCGTCGGTAAGTCTCTAATACCTGATCAAGGTCGTTTTGTCGAATGTAGGCTTGTAAAAGAGTATTGTAACTGACAAGATCAGGTGGGTATCGGGTGGAAAGATCTTTAAAAGTTCGTTCGACGCTTTCTATATCACCGGCATGACTGTAGAGATTCATCAAAATGTTGAATGTATGTCTGTTGGGTCGGATGTTCATTTCTAACATGGTGCTGAGTAGCTGTTGGCCACCGGAAACATCACCTTTCTTGGCATAAATGGAAAGAATATGCGAAAAGGTAACCACGGAGGGCTGAATACCGGCAGCAATCATAGTATTGAGAACGTTAAGCGCCTGGCCAATATCCTTGTTACGAGCATGGAAATGAAGCATCATATTATGAGTCACCACATCCGCGTCCACCTTCGCAGCCTTCATCAACTGGAATACATCTTTGGCAGCTTCCATATCCTCCAGCTCGACAAAGCACCTAAGGACGTCGGTATAAATATATCGATTAGGTTTAACATTGAACTTGTTGACCATGGTGTAGTATAACGAGTGGATGGATGAAAGGTCGCCTTGCTTTGAAAACATGTGGATGAGCGTGCCAAATGTTTGTACGTCTGGCGCAATTCCTGATTCTACCATAGTGTCGAAAGCACGTTTGGCGCCATCAATATCTGGTTTTGGTCGTTGATGAGCATGAACATCGATTAAGGCATTGAATGTAACAGTAGTGGGTATCATGCCCTCGACGTGCATGACGTGGAACAACTCATTCGCCTTGTCCACATTGCCACTTCGTCCAATCTTGTGCATGACAGCTGTCATCAACTGTAAATCCCTAGGTATTCCGCGTTTGATCATAAGGTCATGAATTTCTAGTGCTTGATCTGCTTTACCCGAGGCGGCAAAGAGCATGGCCATGCCTTTGTAAAGAGAAGGATGAACTGTCGTCTTTTCGCTCCCAACCTCCATGCCAATGCGATTCCAGAACCACTTCCATACGGTGTCTACAACTTTGTCTTGTTTCCCAGCATCATAAAGAATTTGTAGAAAGAGTCGCGTGGTTTGACTATCAGCCAGAACCCCTTTGTCAATCATTGAATCGTATACATTAAGAGCCTTGTCGACAACGGCCGCTTTTCCAAGCATTTTTGAGTTGGATTCATACGATGACAGTAAGATGCGGAATGGCTTTTGATCATCATGCGGCACAATCAACATCCCTTCGCTTTCGAGATCCTGCATTACTTGCTCCATCTCATAAAGTCGTCCATTGAGGCCCAAAACCCGCATCATGGACAGCTTCTCCCGACGACCCACCGTATAGCCCAATGACTTCATGTCTTCTATAAGGGTGAGGATAAATTCGATACCATGCTGGAAATCGCTCCCGCTACTGTGATGTTGGAAGTACGTGACGAGCGAACGAAAGTTGTCTCTAGTCAAGTGCTGAATCATATTACGAGAGCTGAGATCCGTGTATGATTCCCAAGCTTTCATTACATTGTTTTGATTGAGGGAATTGAGCAGAATCTCAATCAAAGCGTTTGCTGTCACGGCGTCAGATTGATGTATTGCTGCCGACAGGTACATGTCATGCTGCTCTGAGCCGTTGGTTTTCTCGTTTGCGGTGGTACTTGCAAAGCGATGTATATCCGTTCTCGCCACTGCCCTTGATACGTTGGATCGCACAGGAACCTTCAAGCGGTGTAAAGGAATCGTCCTTGAATGCCATGAGCGTCGAGCTGTAACATTTGGCCGCACCAAAAACCCTAAAATCCTGTAGGCTGTGATTGCATTTGTGTGCTCTGCAGTAGCCTTAAGCATGGCAAACCGAGCTGAATGTTACAATAAAGAGTTTGCAGGTGTCAAAGGCTTTTTTTTTTTTTGCAGGCGGCTACATTTTTTTGAGACAGCTCAACAGGACGTCGACGTCATCAACAAAAGCGCGGTAGAGAAATGTACTGCTGAGCACAGAATGTGTGATATGAAGCTTCCAACTGCTGGTTTTTTTTTTTTTTTTTTTGGTATTTCGTTTTTAATCGGTTATGAAATGTATAGAAACAAAAGCAAAGATATGAATCAAATGAACAACGGCAAAACAATAAAACCTATATAACTGAACATAGGTCAAAACAAGAGTAGACTAAAGCTTAAAGGTTAACATAAAAATAACGAGCCAAAAGAAAAAAAAAATTGCAAAGAATGGTTGCCCAACATGTACGTGTTTTAATATAATACCAGTATGTTAGCGCCTTCGCGGCCGCAGCCGCTTTTTGATAGAATCTTCTTCATTATTGGCTATGGCCTCGGATGAACCAGTTTCATCAGATCTACGTTTCTGTTTAGCTTTTCGTTCGGTTGTAGTGGTGATGGTGGTTGTGGTAGTGGTGGTGATGGTCACCTTCTCTGTCGACTTTTTGGTCGCGACGGCAAAAACATCTTCTGCTGGCACCGGAATAATCTTCTTACTAGGGGTCATCATTTTCTTCTCTGATTTTTCAACTTCCTCGTCGATCGGTTCATCCTTTTTGCCTTTGATTTCTGACAGTATGGATTGTGCAGTTGCTTCAGCTTGTTCCAACGCTTGTGAAAGTACAGCCTCACCATCAGACCAGCTTAAACTATGAAGACTGCTGCTGCTGACATTATGTGAGGCAGGGGTAGGTGAACCATCGCGCAGGATTTCTCGGTACTCAGGAAGATCATGGACATCGATCTCAGTAAGAGGTTTTCGCGTCCATTTTTTCTTGTTTGTCCTTTCTGTATGATCAATTTGTACGCGTTGCGTCTGAGTACTTGATGACAACGGTATTGCTGGGGGGCTAGCTTGCTTACTAGGCAACACATTTTCTTGATCGACCCCGGCTGCTTTGGCTTTTTCTTTTTGCTTGACGGTTCTAAGATCTTCCTTTTTTACACGCGCTCCTTTTTCGGTAGTATGCTTGCTTTCATCAACCCAAATTGAAAATGAGCCATCAGGAGAAGGTACTTTGACAGATGGCTGTGATTTGTGATGTTTGCTACTGTGCAATGTTTTTGTAGTTGATTTGGATGCCGACGGTGCAGCATTTTCATCTTGTAGTGGAGCACGGGTATTTTTTTGGTTCTTCAATGGCGTTTTATGGTCGCGTAAACCTTGACGGTGCTGCTGTTGCTTCTTTGTTCGTGCCTTCAGATGCAATGGTTCAGGCGGGCGTATCGCGGTAAACTTAATAGGTTCTTTTTCAACTCGATGGCCAATGCGCGGGTCAAGTTTGTTGTTCGATGGAGTAGTGGACACAGGAGTGGTGTTTTCATTCTTATATCCTAAAGGCTTGCGATGTTTTGGAGTTGAGTTCAACTTTATATTCTCTTTGCTTGCCTGCAAAGGCGAAGCATTTTCACTGGAAGCAGTGCGAATGGGTGGTGTCGAAGTTCGGTAGCTCATTGCATCAGCATGAAGACGGTCCACACGGCGTATTATTTCAATCCAGTGAGTTTCGTAGTATCTGGTTTGAAAAATAACTTAATTTACGTGATGTACAAGTGCGTGAGATGACCTTGTTGGAAATGGGGATAAGTATCAAAAGCGTGTTTGGAAGCGGGCGTTCAATCCACGCGTGTTTGTGACGTGCTCAGAACAGTTCTCCAGGATACCGATTTTATAAAAGGCAATACCTCAATGCCGAGACGGTGGTTTTATTAAACAAAACATAATGCACACCATACTTTTCAACACATTGCAACACGCTGTCTCCTCGGTCCATAGGATTCATGTCCGGGACTTATATATTCATAATTGGAAGCTTTATTTAATTAAAATACTCGCTATTGTTGGGACTGACGATTGCCTACAACATACGTCTGCCGATCTTCACCGACCTCTTTCGATGTGCATTCTTCAGGCTTGTGGGAGCATTTTTCTTGGCTTGGGTGACAGCTGTCTTGCTCGTGCCATGAAGATGCGAGTAATTGCTGGCAGCACAAAGAGCAAGAGCGTCATTTGTGATGTTTAGTTGCGGGATTTTCCAAGACTGGTCCACGAGCTGCACCAAAAGACCTGCTTCAACGTGCCACTGCAAGATACCAGTATTGTTAGTTGGGTTTCATAGAAATAAGCATGCAATGAATTTCATGAACGCGCGTGTTACCTCGATATGGCAATGGAGCGCCCACACTCCAGTATTGTCAGCTGCAGGGTGGCATGGGAGTGAATATATTGAAATTAGAGAAGAAAAAGGAAAATCTGAAGTGCTTACCCTTGTATCTGAATACAGTCCAACCGCCGCCGGGAACTGTTGAAGTATCTCGTCTCAATGGATTTTTGGTATTGAACTTTGGTCTATCGGTAGCATCATCGTAGGTATCATTTCCCCATCCCAGCACATAAAATGTGTGACCGTGCTAAATGAAAATGGATAGGAGGTTAGATTGAGCGATCATGCCAAAAGTTATCTGATGAGAAACTGTCATCTTTACCAAATGGAAAGGATGTTCGTTCAAGTCGTTGTCTAAAATAAGCGGCATTATGCGTCAGTACTGTCAAAGATTCGCCATGGCTTACACCTGTGGAAAAGCTTGAAATTGATCACTTACTGACGAGCACAACCTCGACGTAGTCAGAAGTATTTGGGCGAATAACAAGTTGATCATAGCTCAAGTCAGGCATTTTATAGTATTCATTCATCATTGTAGGATAGGAAAAGTTCGCCACCCAGCTGACATTGTTGATGAATGCTGTGGAAAGAAAAAATTAGAGGCGTTGACAAAAATTGTGTGATTTCAAATAAATATATTGAAACTGGTACTTACCACGATTGATGTTAGTGACTGGATCGCCATGGAAATCCCATGATAAGGTGATCTGCTCAGCGGCAGCAGGAGCAGCTTGCGCATGGTACGGTCTTAATACAGTGTAATCAAGATCCTGGCAGTCGACCAACTGATCAGTCCAATCAACAGAAGAGTTGAAGGTGTTGGCACCACCTTTATAGATCACAGGAGCTAGAGCCAAACTTTCCTTTGCAATTACTTCTCCAAGATCAAGGCAAGCTGTATCCATCTGAGCCCGCATATAGTACTTTTGTGCCTTCTGATTAGCTTGGACGATGACAGAGTACCGCTGTCCTACGTTGATTGGGATTCTGTGAACATATTGCGGGTTTAAGTCGGTACCATCGGCCTATTAAAAAATTGATGTTACATATGTGAGTTTGGATTTGGTTTAGTACACATGTATATGAAGAAAATGCACACCTCAACCACAGCCAAAGTGTGATTATCAATTGAAAACCAGAAATTGGCAAATGCGCTGCCCAAAAAAAAATTATATTCTTTAGCTTTGGTGTTTTGACATTGTCAAAGAATGGTATGTTACTTCCATACCTTGTGTTGATCAATCGAAGCTTGTAACGTTTTCCAGCGGTAAAAGAGTACGACTTGGTAGTATGGTTTGCGTTACAGCTAGTACCAGTAGGAACATAACCGGTACAGCCATTTGATCCGGTACCTCCAATCAAAGCATTATCAGGCGAAGGCTGTACGGTAAATGATTGTCTGAGTTATGATGCAAAAATATTCTCATCCAAAGAGAGTTAGCGTTTGCTTTACCTCTTCTCCTTTGGATGCACGAGATAGGTAGTGCTCAAGCAAATCTTCAGATTGTGTATGATACCAGTCACTGAGAGGGATAACAATTTCTTCATCGTAGGGAAGTGGGCTGGTAGCACTGGGATCCTTTATGATCAAGGCACCAACCAGACCGTCGACGTATTGTGACATATAGTGACTATGGTACCAGTAAGTTCCACTTTGGCCGGCAGTGGAGAAAGTGTAGGTGTACTTTCCACCAGCTGGAATTGGGCATTGAGTCTAGTAATAAATAAAAATGCAGCGGGGTTAGTGTGGTTACATTATATCTGCATTTTTCTTTTACAAAGAATTCCAAATGATTTTTACCACTCCAGGTGTACCCTATTATAGAAAAGAACTTGTTAGTACAAAGCAAAAGGAATAACAGGTTTACACGATACTTACATCTTGCCACGGTGTTCCACGTTGATACATTCCATGCCAGTGAAGAGCAGTGGGCTCTGTTAAATTATTGGTTACGTGAACTTGGATAGTATCACCAGTATTCACTGTAATTGTGGGTCCAGGATATTGTCCGTTGATAACAAGACCATCTCTTGAATACCCATCTACAAGAGTTGGTTAGTTTTGAATGAGAACATAACGCCTCATTATAGTCACATTATTGATCTGCTTCGTACCAGGTGCGATTGTCTTCGAGCTGATTGTGAAGTTGTATACCTTGGTGGCGGCATTTACACCATGCAAACCAAGACCAGCCGCAACGGCCAAAACCCAAGTAAGCTTCATTGAAGGGAAGGTGAGGAAATGAAAGATCAGATAGGGAGCGGGAGGAGTGTATGTTGTGAGAAAAGAAATTTGAGAGCTCGCAATATAAATAATGAAAATGTGAATGATAAGACCGTCTGTAACATTAATCACCTTTTTGACCCGAGGAATCAAGAGCTTGTACGTTTAATCATAGTCCATAATAAGCTGAAATGAACTAAACAGTATAAACTTTCGATCGACCAATATTCACGACAGCCTTTAAATGGTCCTTTCTGCCTAAATTAATGAGGGTTCCACAACTGACTCTAATGGTTACACCCTCATCTGCAGCTCCCGGTAGCCAATTTCTCTGGACATGGCTCGCTTCAGAGGTCAGTACCACATCCTTTGTGTATGCTATTCCTTTTATTGACATTGTACCGTTGTACCCGGATCCCACCATGATACACCACATTGCATATCGCGGCCGAATGAATACCCTACGTATGATCATCCGGTCAAAAAGAGACAAAAGATCTTCCTTATCAAACAGTACATGCAGTGCAATAAAGGGTGCATGAGAAATCAAGATATCACACGTTTCCACATTGCTTTCATTTCTTCATTTTGTTGACGATCGCTTTGTTTAATATAACATAGAATAATGTTTTTAATCAGATACACTTACACAAAACTCCTTCCTATATCATATATTCAACTGCATGCATCATTATGTATTTTTTTCTAGTTGGCAGTAAAATCGTTCGTTCCTCCAGCAGGATTGTGGAACGTTGTGTTGCGTCTTCACTATCGCTTTGTGATTGAGTTCAGATGATTAGGAATCTGCAAAATCCACATTAAGGTTGGACTATGGGTTTGAAAATGTTTCCATATTGAACATAGCACAGCTTGCGCTGTTATCCAACCACCATCTCCGTTGCAGTTATTAAAAAGAAGCGAGAGCAGCTTCTCCTTTTTGAAGACGGCTTTGGTGCGTGCTTACCTAGAACAAGCGCGAGATATTGATATCTGTACTTTACGTAGTCTATCACTGGATTACTTCCTGCAACCAGTGAAGCTAAGTGATAGTTATCAGATCTGATGTTTATTGTCGATGATATCGCATCAGGATATGAACCTGCATTAATTTTTTTTCCCACTCTTCTGTAGTTTGGCCTGAAATATGCTGAAAATGTGATTTCTTTAATAAGAATCAAATACCATTTGAGTAATGCGGGAAGCTGTGTGAAACATAGCGAAGTTTACCTACGACACTGTCTTGCAGTCATACCACTTTTCTTTCAAAGCTCAAATGAATAAAGTGTGACTAATCGAGACGATACGTGGTCCTATACGCGAAAATCATGGTATACCAGAACAATAAGTATTAACTCGCTTATTTTCATGTACTGGGGATTCCACAGTGCGATGTTCGTATTATGCCATTAGCGAGTAATGGACCTGTTGAGTCAAAATGCAAGTTGCATCGTCGAATGTCGGCGTAGTGATCTGAAATCTGAAGCAAAGATTAATTCAACATATTATTGTCTCGACAGTAAGAAAGTCTTAAGGAGTTGTTGTATACTTCAGTTCAAGCATCGGCCATTCCAATTGAAGGAGCTGAAAAAAAGACTTAGAAATTTTATTACGGCGGCCATTCATTTGAACTGTTCATACTTAAACTTGTTGCACGCAGCTCATGGAACAGTGCACTTTAATCCAACCGTGGCTTCGATAGCACTATTGGCAAAAAGGCAATTTTGCGGGCCTCAATCTATAGAAATCTATCTCGAACTTGATAATGATAATGTCATGGTGCTACATAACAGTGTATTTAGTAGACTTCTTTACCTCTTTAAACACAATAGTCAAATCCCTACAAGTAGGTAAAAAGCACATCTAAACTTTTTGGCTTACATCTCAAGAAGTCAACTTACTTGCAAAGCTCAAGATTGACTTTATAAAAAAATTAGAAAACAGTAAAAAATAATTGAAGCTACCAGGGGTCGAACCTGGAATCTCTTGATTCGTAGTCAAGCGCCTTGTCCATTGGGCCATAGCTCCTCTCGATATTAAGGAGACCACCTTTTAGTATTTATTACACTATTCAATTAATGACCCACCAATTTGAGTATTTGCATAATTCGACACGTATCTACAAGCCCAAAAGTAAAAAGAAGGGAATTTAAATGATATTTTCAAATTGAGCATTAAATATTATACTATTTATTTAATGTACCGAAGAAGCGGTTCATTATCACATTTATCTTGTAAATTGCAATCTCGTGTCAAGACACACTAGCAAAGTTTTTTTTTTTTTACTAAAAGAAAAAGTGCCCAGCACCATTTGGACTCCTGCTTAGTATGCATGAAGCGGCTATTGCTTCCGTATTTGCCTCTCTAGATGCCCTTGATTCTTGACCAAAACACTGTTCCCTCGCTCATTTCCTGACCTCCTGGTTCACGGACAAACCTCCTAACAAATCATCTCTGAGTGACTGGAGTACTGCTATCACAATGGATGACACCATTTTTTTGCAAAAACATAACATTTTCAATTTTTTAAATCGCTCGTAGGCTCATTGATTGCCAAGCTAGTGTGGCTCTGTTACTCCATTATGTCCTTTTGATGCTTCCTTACAGCTTTCGGCATCCTAAACTTCCTTAACCCCTTATTCACTGCTATAATCACTCCACCAAATATTTATGAAGTAAGGTAATAAAAAAAATAAAAATGGAGGTGCCCCTAACAGCATGAACTAGTACTGGATGCAAGGGAACATCGGATTGAGTGTCTTGAAGGTACTTGTCAGCACAGTGCGGAGCATTTCAAGCTGGTTTCATCCTGATTTATTCGATTTATTCGATTTTATTATGCCAATTTTTCAACGCTATTGATCGCCAGGTCCACGAAAAGAAAGTGACGTATTCACTGTGTTTCAAGCCCATCGCTGCGTAACCAAGGAAAAAGCTATAACAGACAAAGTGTAATATAGCTGGCCGATCCAACTAACCTCTAGGCTCTTCCAGATAAAGTTAGACGAAACGGCTAGCACCATAGTACTATTTACGATTGAAGAAAATATTATGGCAAAAAGCAAGAACAATCACTATGAGAAGTTAATGGTGCATAAACATGACAGTTCTAACGTTTGGATGCGCACTTGTCATAATGAAAGGCGGACTTCACCTGACTGCGATTTCGCATTTTATAGCCTAAACCAAACAAAATTTGGTGACTGGCGGTAAGGTACAATTGTCTTACATCTTTCATATTTGTTGAAAGGATCCTTCAATCGCTTTCTAGTTTTTTTCTTCCCGTATTCAGCTACCTTGTCCACTCTACACACCATAGGTGGCTTCCTGCCTTTGCTGTTAAACTGCCTGTACACCTCACGTCACGTGCACAAAGCTAAAATTCAGTCAAGCCCCCCTTTTTCAACTTTGCTTCTCCTCTTCCTAATTTTGTCTGCCCTGCTTTTGTTCCAGTCATGCTAGTTGCGATATAACTCCATTCACATCAAGATCATAACCTTATTCCCAATTACCAGAGAATATGAACTCGTTAAGAGAGCGACTTTGGTCGTTCCCCCTCATATATCTGGTTATAATAATAATATTACCCTTTTCCAGCCAAGGTAAGTTTGTCTGTCCGCTTGGCTCTTTATGATGCCACCAAAAGCAACTAATCGTCTCTTATTCCTGGCTATGTCTCTATAGAGGGCCTGACACACTCCCAAACAATCAAACGGTTATCAAGATTAGAACCTATTGTATTGCCAACCCTCACTATTTCACCTCGTCAATTCGTCGCCAGGGACATCTCACCTAATCCAAACTACATTCCTCCATTCACCTCTCTCAAACATGACGACAGCTTCCACTTACAATTTCAAGCATACAACTCTTCCATTCTTCTCTCTCTCAGCCCCAATATCGAATTGTTCCATCCGGATGCATCGACGGTAGTGGTAGACCCATCGGGCGAAGAAATAATTTCCCCACTACACCATGAAGATTATCGAATATACAAAGGAGAGGTTTTGGACACTTTTAACACGAAGCAAGAATTGGGATGGGCTAGAATTATCATTCGACACGACATCGAGTAAGTGTATATTTGAACGTGAGCCGGTACCATCGTAGCCTCCAACCTAAATCTTTTCTTTAGCCACTCTCACCCTCACCCGCTATTCGAAGGAGCCTTCTCCATAGGACCAGAGATATTTCATATAAAAACGAAGGAATCCTTCAATCTCGCGAAGCGATCATTCGACCCACATGACCCTTCCGAATCCCCCTTAATCATCTACCGAGACTCAGACATGCTGGACATGCACTCGAATGATCATCACCTAACGTCAAGAAACAGTAACTCGCCTGCGGAATGTGCTGCTGACGAAACTGCTTTCAACCAAAAGAAGCTCACTGGCAGAAGAATTGTGAATACTTTAAAAGATCGAAGCTTGTCAGATTTATATGACCCAGCTCTTCAATTTTGGTCCAGCCCAAAAAAATATTCCACCATGACGAAACGATCTGATATTTACCAAGGATGCCCAAAGTCAAGACTGAGTAAGAAAGCTGTTCTTTTCGGTTGGTAATGTATCCGTATAGTGGACTTATCGTTTACACACATTCACTTTTAGTTAATTACATGGGAGCTGCCGCTGACTGCACCTACACTGCGGCATACCAAGGCGTTCAAAATGCAAGAATACAAATGATTAATGACTGGAACACCGCTTCCAGTGTCTATGAAAGAACATTTAATGTGTCACTAGGCATTATTCAATTTTACATGATGACACCTGTGTGCCCTACAACTGTTTCACGTAATCTTACTTGGAATCAAAACTGTTCATCTTCCTATACCATCAACTCGAGGCTGAGCGACTTTAGCATATGGCGTGGATCAAAAGGCGATGATGGTGCAGGGTTGTGGCACCTTATGACCCAATGCTTGTAAGTTAATAACCCAAAAAAAAAAAGTTACTTTGGCAGCATGTGGTTTATTTAGCGCTATTTTGCCCATTATTTTTTTAGTACCGGAGTCAAGGTCGGGATTGCCTGGTTAAGTCAATTATGCGAGACTGGCGCTAGCGAGCAGCTTGAATGTAAGAGCACCATCGCATGACATCATGTATTGATTCGTATTCCTTGTAATTAACTAATCCGTTGATAATACCAGCTGATGGCTCCTCCGAATGGGTCTCAGGAACAGGCGTGTCTTCGATCACTTTGGATGAATGGAAAGTTGTAGCTCATGAGGTACGAAATCACCTACTTTGGTTTAATGTATACCATCAATGGCCTTCTGATTTGGGTTCTGATAACGGCTATAGATCGGACATGGATTTGGTGCAATTCACGATTGCACAGCTCAACTGTGCCCTTGTTCAGGCGATTGCAATTGCTGTCCATTGAGCACAAGCGTGTGTGATTCGGGAGGAACATACATCATGAACCCTACAAGCAATGTCAGCACCAACAACTTTAGTCCTTGCTCCGTTGCTGACATATGCAGCTCCTTACCTAATATTGGATATTGTCTACAGGGTATGTATTCATCTCACGAGCTGTCAAATGATCTGGACTGCCAACTTACTGATCTCCCCCCCCCTTGGCGATTTGACAGTTCCTGGAACCAAAAAGGTCGAAAGCTTTGCAATGTGCGGTAACGGTATATTAGAACCTGGAGAAGAATGCGATCCCGGTGGTGTTGATGACGCCTGTTGTTTCGGTGCGACATGTAAGCTGAAGCCTGGAGCTGTTTGCGAGTAAGTCATCAAGTGAATGATAAGAAGGGTTACGGCAGTATCATCCTGTATATTATGCTAACATAAATGTCATTTCAGCGATTACAATCAAGCGTGTTGCAAAAATTGCTCCCTTTCAGCATCAGGTACGCTTTGCCGTGCACCTATATCAACATGTGATCTACCTGAATACTGTAATGGCACGTCAACTGCATGCCCTACGGATATCCATTTGGACGACGGTACATCGTGTGCAAATGGAACTATGAAGTGTGCGTCCGGGATGTGTACATCTCGGTCCGCGCAATGCGCCTTGCGTGGCGCTCGGCTCAATATCACTGAAGAATGTTCTTTCCAACAAGACTCTTGTCAAATAAGCTGCGCAGATCCATCCGATCCCCACAACTGCTTGGCTCTCAGTGGCATGTTTTTAGACGGTACCGATTGCGGACTTGCCGGCAGGTGCCTAAAGGGGCAGTGTAAAAGCACAGGTGCATGTAAGTACATGGGATTTGCCAAAACAAAAAAAAAACAAAAAAAAAAAAAGAATAGTACAGGTTTATTGATGTGTGATGACATTATTTGCAGTAAATACCGCCAAAGCTTGGATTAATCAAAACAAACAAATCGCTATACCGGTCATTACCGTGGGTGGTATCATTATTCTACTCCTTCTCGCTCGCTGTTCATGGTGGCTGCGATCGTATACTCGACGACGCAAGCGACTGACCAAAGAAAAGGATTCACGACCGCCATCCATTGTCAGCAATCCCCCTGAAGGAGGAGCAGATGGGCCACCAGGGTATGCTGGATTCAGATCATCTCAGTTATCACGGTTAGAAGTTGGTAACCGGCGGACCGTCGAGACTTTACCTATCGAAAGTCCTTTACCTGTGTATGGTGGCAACCGATCTACTGGTGCGTCTAATGAGGAATGGGAAATGCAAGTGACAAGTCACCATTCTCGAAGTAGTTCGGTAGCACCTGTTCCGTCATTACATAACCAAGATGAAGAATCTTCACAGTCCTCACGGAGTATCAATTTCCGGTCCAGTAACCCCGGTTCCGTCATGACAACCCCGGTTTCTCGTCGCATGCATGCTGTTTCCATCGCATCGGCTGATAGCGATACCTACCTGCCGCCAAAGCATGATATTGTTAACATCTCGGATCATCCTCAAGACTCCGTTGTGTAATATCCATTAATGTGTGATTTATTCCAGTGTATATACTATTATTTTATTGATTAAAACCCACAAAAAGATAAATAGTTGAAACTTTTTTGTTTCGCACGCTGCAGTTTTGTTTCTGGGGGAAGAGTTTTTAATGAAAAAAAAAGTATATTTTGTAGGGTAATCGAATGACCATGAGCGCGCACTCCCTTACCATCCATCTACTAGGAATGTCCAACTACAAAGTATGAAGAAATGAACTTGAAAGACTCAGGAAGAAAAAGCATTTACAATATCAAATGGCATTTTGGATAGGGATATAGGCTCAGGTGAAATGAAATATTACAATTCTATTTATCAATTTGAGTCTTTGTCATCGTCGTGGGGGATGCCAATGGCCACAGTATCACCATCGACATTGGAGTTTGCCTCCATGGTTTCTCCAGCATCAAACAAGACAGGGTTATTCTGTTGCGAGGCGGATATTTGCGGGCTGGCGGTTTGTAAGGTGTATGTTGGTGTAGGCGATCCAGTGGGTGAAGGGGTGTGTTTAGTAGAAAGTCGAATATCAAGGGCCTTGAGAGCCAGTGCCCGTCGACGCTCTGCTTCAGCACGTGCACTACCAGGTAGAGGTCCAGGTGTAGATCGAGATGTGCTCGCTTGACCTTCCAAGTCATAACCCCAGCTAGGGGGAAAGGGCTTACAGCATTTAAGGGCTACCAAAATTCCAAAAACAATGTTGGAGATAGCCTTGATGGGAGTGCTATCGAGTGGGCAAATGGTAAGATACCTATGGGTAATGCCAATGTATGCAAATAAGCTTCGAAAATTAAACTTACTGCAAAAAGTCTGGGAAGAAGGTGTACAAAGCAAAAGTTTCGCTTCGGTCACCTTGAACACCATCTTGCCATTTGAAGAATCGAATGTGTGCCCATGCAACAACCCAACCCAAGTTCACCAGGTTGTACACCACCAGTGTTTGGAACAAGACCAAAGACACAATCGTTGCAGCCGTTAAGATCCCCAGCAAATTCTTTACTCGAATCGACACCGTTCCGCCAAAAACTTGAACCAGATGTTCGGGAATAAGATGTCGAAAGGCGACCAAGAAGCTGGCAAGAACACCCGTCATGCCGTTGATTTGGTAATTAAAGCTATAGACAAATAGGAAATAGCTATTCAGCACACCTGCAAGACGCACTAAATGCATGTCAACACCAAATGAGTATCACAACTTACAGAAAATCGTCATTTCCAGTGATATAGAATGGAACGATAAAGGTGAGCCAAGTCAAGAAATTCGGTATGATAGCGGTGACTATCACGAACTTTAGCAATTCTTTGCTACCCCACACTCGCTCAAGGTACTTTCCACCGAGTAAAGTAGCGACAACGCTTGTAATAAACTAATGGAGTGTTAGATGGAGAGAATGCAGAGAATATGCCTAAAAGAGGTATTGATACGTTACGGCAAAGATATTATTCTCGTATAAGCAGGCTGTGAGGAAAGTCCAAGGGTAGTGAAGCCAGCTATTAAAATAAAGAACATGAAGCGGTTAAGTATAGAACGGATGGATGATTTGGTCGGACATGCATGGTCATTCAACTCACTATCCAGGCACCAGACCAATGACTGGTACATTGTTATGAGTGGTGGCTTCGGGATCTCTCGTATATGTAATCAACAGAGCTACTCCAGAAGTTATGATAATGGCTGCTGTCAATGCTCTTGTGACTGGAGGTACATTAGTCACGACTGTCTTGAGCTTTTGCGAGCTCATGATTTGGCGATAGATTTTTAGAGGCTGGAGCAAGGCAGCCGCATGGTGCGAAATGTGGAAACTGTGTGTGTCAAACGACACGTGACACATGTGGAATTTTTTTGGGGGGAGGGTGGTGATGGATGGAAAAGGGACGGCGATGCATCCGGAATTCCAGTTCAGAGCTGTTGCGTTCCCCCTCTCCCTGTTTTGCCTTCTGTTTCCAGATCTTTTTATCCGTTTGACATTGATAATTAGCAAGCCCTCCATCTATTAATTGTCGTGATGTCTGCTACTGCGCAGCCACAAGCATTTGGAGGGCCTCCCGGTCCGTCATCGGCGCCGCTTCCTGCAATGAACATTGTACAAAGATTGACCACCGTGAATGAACAAACCTGGCTCAGTATGGGTAACGTGTAATTTTTTTTTTCCTTCTCAACTGGCCCATCGTCTGATATGCTTATTTGACAGGAACGCTTGCCGAGCTAATGAATGACAATGATCGGGCCATGAAATGTTTTGAAAACGCTTTACGACATAACCAGTATTCCATCCCGGCTTTGTCACATATAGCATCTTTGTGCCGAGCACGCGAACAGTTTCAAAAAGTACGTGGAATGAACATTTTCTATAGACTGACAGGAGTTTGGTTTGCTTATCCGCTAAAAAAAAAAATTACTTTCCCCGCCACAGGCGATAGATCATTTTAAAATTATATTGTCATTTCAAGAGGCCAATGGAGAAATCTGGAGCGCTTTGGGCCATTGCTATTTGATGCAGGAAAATCTTCAAGAAGCGTACCAAGCCTATCAACAAGCATTATACCATCTAAAGAACCCACGAGTAAGTTTGATTAAAGTCCGATTGCTTTCTCCGGAATATCTGACGACTGACCGCCGACCACCCGCGTACAGGATCCGAAGTTATGGTATGGGATCGGAATATTATACGATCGTTTTGGCTCACTCGAACATGCTGAAGAGGCATTCTCTGCCGTCGTCAAAATTGATCCTAAATTTGAGAAAGCAAACGAGATCTATTTCAGATTAGGCATCATCTATAAGCAGCAAGGAAAATATGATCTTAGTTTACAGGTATAAGCAAATATTTTGTACGCAGACAACATAGTTTTAATACTAACTCCTCCCTCACACTTCAGTGCTTCAAATACATTTTACGTTCCCCACCACGGCCATTGACGGAATATGACATTTGGTTCCAAACGGGCCATGTGTATGAACAACAACGAGAAGTAGGTTGCTTTTTGCCACTCCAACCATTTTTATCATGATGAGACTAAACACCAGGTTATCAGTATCAATCAGCAAAAGAAGCATATGAGCTTGTCCTTGCCGAAAATCCTGATCATGCTAAAGTACTGCAACAGCTCGGCTGGTTATACCATCAACAAACGGCATCCTTTGCCAACCAAGCAATGGCTGTTCAATATTTGACAAGATCTTTGAAGTCAGACGATTCCGACCCGCAATCTTGGTACTTACTGGGTAGATGTTATATGGCTGAACAGAATTACAACAAGGCTTATGAAGCCTATCAGCAAGCAGTCTATCGAGATTCGCGTAACCCTACGTTTTGGTGTTCCATTGGAGTGCTTTATTTTCAAATTAATCAGGTAAGAGAAAAAGCCCATTTGGAGTCCCTGAAACTCTAGTAACTTTTCATGCTGACTTTTGATATTGTATGAAAAAGTACCGCGATGCATTGGATGCATATAGTAGAGCCATTCGACTCAACCCTTATATCAGTGAAGTTTGGTATGATCTTGGCACTCTCTATGAATCATGTAACAACCAGATGCAGGATGCCTTAGATGCATATCAGCGTGCCGCAGATCTTGATCCAAACAATGCTCATATCCGACAAAGACTAGAGCTATTGCGTAAAACCAACGGCGTGACAGCCACAATAGGGTAAGACAAACGGAACAAAACATCCATTCCAAATGGTGATGATGGATATTAAATCCTTGATTATCCAAACAGAAACGAACGCCACAACGGTGCAAATCCCGCTGGAGGTGGCCTTCCCAATATACCACCACTGGACAACTTCAATGGTGAACCACCACTACAAGTCAATCAGACCAGAAATCGCGGCGAGCCGCTACCAGAGATGAATATAAGAGATCGATGGCCAGGTAGTGGA
Source organism: Umbelopsis ramanniana AG (assembly GCF_025399195.1). Lineage (NCBI taxonomy): Eukaryota > Fungi > Mucoromycota > Umbelopsidomycetes > Umbelopsidales > Umbelopsidaceae > Umbelopsis > Umbelopsis ramanniana. The sequence goes on from NW_026252133.1 coordinate 40,754, forward strand.
GGGTCAACCAGTGCAATCCAGTCACCTATTCGTGTCGCAGACACCCTTGCAAAACCTGCGTTTACTCCTTCTCAGCGTTCATCATCCGGCGGTGTCACTGCTTCTCCGTCGTCGCTTCGTGTACAGAGTCCTCGAATACCTTCTTCCCCTGCAACAAATGATGAGTCGGCTGCGGATGCTTTGATCAGTCTCCAGCGCAAACGATCTCTTTCTTCCGAAGAGTCCGCACGCAAACGTATGTCCATTGACCAACCATCCATGTCAACCGACTGAATGAATCACTGCCATGCTCGCTGTGCAAATACACAAAAGCAAACATACGTCCAGGTGGCGGCATTTTATCCTCTCTACTTTTTTCTTTTTTTTATATTTCCTTGCTCTCAGATTCTAGGATCTCCTTGTGTTTTATATACTTGTTTGGTCTTTGCAATGTTTTTTTACCAACGTCTTGTCTACAATTTTTTCATTCAAGTTTGTTTTCCTCTTCTTTTTTCTTTATTACTTGATTCACTTGTCTCAACCAAGAAAAAAAAAAGCGCATTAAAAGCAAATCATCAAAAGATAAATGTGTAAAAAAAATTATTTATGCAACAATGGGACGTTCTTCAGCTACAACCACAGAGGCTGGTCGGCGGCCGTCTTCACGAGTATCAAAGGTGTCGTTGATCTTCTCCTTGGTGGCATTGATGATGGATCCAAGGGTAGAAGCGGCCTCGTTCTTCTTGCCTTCAGCCTTTGCCTTGACGTAATCGGCGTCAGATTGAGCCCGCCACTTAGCTTCGTTTGCCTTTCGTTCAGCATCACTCTTTGCATTATAAAATGTACCCTTTGCCTCATCTGCAGCTTGTCGTCCAGCGCGTTCGAACTCGTTCTTCTTATTAACAGCCTTGTTGTATAGGTCGTCCGACTTGTACTCAGCCTCCCGCTTCTTTTGCTCAGCGCTGCCCTTGACGTCAGACCAAAGTCCAGATGCTTGTTGCTTGGCTTCATTATAGGTGCTCTTGGCCTGTTGCTCCAAGTGGTCCTTTTCGTTCACTGCCTTATCATAAACATCATGAGCTGACTTTTCGGCTTCCGCCTTCTTTTCTTGAGCTTTGCCAGTTAGACTAGCCCAGAAGCCAGTTGCCTCCTTCTTGGTCTCATCAATAGTGCCCTTGGCTTGATCCTTGGCTTCGTAATAAGAACCTTTAGCTTGGTCTTTGGCCTCGTAGTAAGAGCCTTTAGCTTGATTGGCCACACGGTCCTTTTCGCCGACGGCCTTGTCAAAAATACCTTTAGCTTCTCTTTCCAGGCGTTCCTTTTCGCTCAGAACTCTTCCCTTGGTTTGATCGTAAGAGTGCTTGATCTCCTCAGCCAATTCGTTTCGCTCGCCACGGCTTTTGGCTACCACGATGTCGGTGGGTGTATCACCCTCCTTCAAATGGTGTTCAGCGGCAAATCTGTCTGCTTCTCTCTTGATTTCTTCCTTTTCTTGACCAAGGGTGTGCTTTGTATGCTCATACTCTTTCTTGATCCAATCTTTTTCGTCATTCACCACTTTTTTAGCTTGGCCGTAGAGTGTATCGGCTTCTCCTGCGATATGACTGGCTGCGTCACGCACGCTGCTAGAGACGTTGGAGGCCTCCTTCTTGGTTGTATCAATCAAGGAGTCCTTAGCGGCAGCTACATCCTTACTGTGGGAGTCTACTTTTCTCTTTGAATCGTCGTAAATATCGCCGGCTTGCTTTTTGGCGATTTCAAGCCGAGCTTCTGTGTCTTGCTTTGTGCGGCCAATGGCACCTAGAATACGATACAAAATTCTCAGATACGCTGGTTGCTCGTATGACACACACATGAAAGCTACTCACCAGCCTTGGCTCTTTCCTGCTCTCTTCTCTGCGCCTCAACGTAGCGATAACCAACGACACCTAACAGAGCCGTTGTTCCAATAATCAACCATTTGTTAGATCTCCGCGGGGGTTCTGAGTCGACGGTGGAGTAAAAGCGTGCAGTAGGACGAGTAGACAACAAACTACGACGACCGACAAGGCTCAACATATTAGACATGACAGTGAGAGAGGAAAAGAAGATAGAAACGATGCTTTGTCCCAAAACAGAACTTGGCCCACAAAAATAATACTCGCACCCAAGAAAAAAAAATTCCAGTCATGGAGCGGACATAGTGATGACATGATGATGATATTCATCCGACACATGGGTGTTTTTTACATATGAAAAAAAAAATTCACTGTACAGTATATAAAATAAAAAGGAAAAAAAAGACGAGAGAGACAAAGGGAAATAAAATCTAACTGAACTTGACGTTACGATGCAAAAGGGAAAGAAGTGATAGGATGGGAAAAAAAAGGCGAGATAGAAGAGCATGGGAAAGATGTTTTACTATTATTTACAATTACTTGGGCTCATTTTTTCAAGTTAACGATGCTCAATTTGCCAGGCTTGCTGGAAATACTGTCCATAGCCACTTCCTTGTTGGCTAAAGAACTTGGCAGCTAGAATGAAATGAAGGCTGTTAATGGAAGGCTGCATGATACAATGAGATAACAATAGGAGAGCGGTGTTTTACCTTTTGATGCGATGATGCCGTCCACCAAGGGCACAAAGTAGGGGCCAATGTTTCTACCATAGTCATCTGTCATGTTTGCCAATGGATCTTGGATCATATCCCAATGGACCAAGTCTTGATAGGCAACGGCACAGGGAAAGAGGCTTCTCAATCGAGTAAATATCGGGTTCGAGTAAGGCGAAGATAGATCAGTGGCCAAATATAGCTTTGGAGACAGACGATCTTCCAGACAGTCACGACCAGCAAACGCATCATCGCCCATCAGCATCTCGTCCAGATCGAGCTCAGATAGTAATGACTGGATAGCATTATCAAGCTGTTGATCATGGTTTGTTTTTCCTCGACCAACGCTGAGAACCTGTAGCGCAACGTAGCGATTAACTCCTCCCATAGCGTAAATAGCAGTGTCAGCGGCATTCGTGAGGGCGGGATGCACGATTTTAAAGTGTTGTCGTAAAAACGTTTGGAAGGCTTGATTTGCAGCTTGAGAGTACATGACCCGAGCCCCGCCCCACATGGAGCCAAAGTAGAGGAGTGGACTATCGATGGACTTGAGCTCGTCAACCGTCAGCTTGTAATTGTACGACCCAAGAGGAGACGGGCTATCTTGCTTATCGTAAATTTTCCAGCTACGCAAGGCTTGTGTTTTGTTGATAAAATGAATCATATCTGGTGATGGGTATTCTCCAATCCAGGTATCTGGGCTACCATCGGTGTGGCCGTGCGTTTTTTCGATAATGCGGACATTGTATTTTGTTTTCAACGCCTCCAAATCGAAAAGAGTCGACCATGATACTGAGATGCCGTCGGCGCTATCCAAAGTTTGTGACAGGTACCTTTCTCGTAATTGATCAAAGGTACCAAAGTCAAAGTTGGCGCCTAAGCGCGCCATTGGCGCAATTAATGTTCGGTTGGTATAATGAGCCACCATGATCGCATTTTCAAACGCAATACGTTGGGCTTGGAAACCACTGTCAAATCAAAACAAAGACGTTTAGTAGGGAATAGAGATCGAAATAAAAGAGTTATAAGCCATAAGTGTACCTATGCGGGAGATATGTAATATATTGTTCCTGCTCGAAACCATTTGTAATTGGTGATTGGTCGAAAATAGGTACTATTGCCTTGGCTTGCTCATGACGAACAATGGCAAGTCGCTCCGGTGCGTCATAGGCTACGTAAAATCCAGTCGATATGGTAGCAATCACAATCAAAAGAGCCAACACATGGCGGGAGCGAGGCATTGGAGAAATCGATTGGAAAGCAAAGAGTAAAGAGGTGAAATGATAGAAAGAAAAAAAAATCAGTTGTTGTGATTTTATTATTTTGGGTGGTGTGGTTAGGTTTTGGGCCCTTTTATGGTTTTTGGGAGCTCCAATGCGTATTTGCGTTGGCTCAAGTGTTATTTATAACAACAAACAGGATTCCCAATCAAGTTCACCTAATTCCCCATTCATGATGACATCAACTCATGGTCAGTACAGCTTTCTCAGCTTTCCGATTTTCCAGTAGTTCATGGCTGCTGGCATGGTTATCAGGATGACCCAACTATTTTAAATCAATGTGTCCAATAAAAATCCATATCATCGTGTTTTTCGCCAAAATCAAAGGTTGTTAGGGCGCCGTCTCAAAACATTGGCAGGCAGTATTACATTTTTGGAACAAAAAAAAAAGGTCAGGTCTGGTGGGGTGGGTAGCAAATGAACTCCACTGACCTTTCCACCATCGGCGAGACCAAAGGGTACCTCGCATTGAGAAAAGCGACGAAACTTGGGTATTTAATTTGGCAACCCGATAGACAGTACGCTTAACTTTAAAGTGCCACCGTCGGGCGAGATGCCAGGTCCACTAGCGAGAGAGTGGCGAAGTTGCCACATTGTTTTGCTTGCACGTTGATGCCTAGAGAGGAAGCCGAAGTCTACTACATTTACACCTCCTTCAAGCCAAAACGTATTACCGACCCTGTCATGGGCAGGCACGATCCAAATCTGGACACCGCTTGATAAGGCTGTATTTTTAACCTTGCCAGTTCCCAGCGTTCCACCTTCGCTCCCTCACCCTAACCCGAACGCCTCGAAACTCAAAAGTTGAGGATAAAAAATATGACGAGCGCCGGGATGAGATGCAGAAATCAATGCTGATAAGGTGGACGAAGGCGACTGATGGTAGTAGTTTTTTGACAGTAGAAGCCCACAACTGAAGAGCTAAGCAAAGGGGTAGAAACTATATGATCTATCCAATGAACAATAAATTTCTATAGACAGCTGTGGGCTTTTTACAAGGCTCTGGTATCCAGCCCTTCATGCTTTACTTAATTTACTCCTACTGTCAAATCAGTTTAGGATCATCAAAAGTCAATCACTGTATGCATTCTATCTTTACATGGCGTGGCTTCTTAAAAATAGTTATTTGGTACGCCGTCAGTGGGCAGCATTGTCACCAGCAGATCATCTCTCACCTGCCAAGCAAGGTACACCAGGGCGAATGTGAACAGCAAACACTCCACCATCCTATTCAGGTCACATGGCAAGTCCACCACCCAAAAGTCTTATGCACTGATGTACAGGGGCTTTAAACGCATTATCCCCCGATGGTGTTGCGACGACGATAAAAAACAATGGTCCTCACAGCAAGCAACTCCATACATACATTGCAGGCAAAAATATGTATAAAAAGGCCAATAAAACCAGGTGTTGTTATTGTACATGTTTTTCTCTTTTTTGTAAAATAAGATTGAAATTCTAAAGAAGGATCTCCACTATTTTCGCTTATCTTCATCGTCGCTGCTATAGATGGAAAAGTTAGTAAAATCTTGGGTACGGTGGGGGGGGGATTGTAAACAATGACTTACTCTTCAGAGTCACTACGCGTGTCAGTCGCACTATCGCCCGTCAGAACCTTGACAATGACTTTTAAGATCATGGCGAACCAGAACAGCATGATCATATTGAGCAATAAAAATAGTCCCAGGTATATCTTTTGTGTAAAGGGTGTAAAATATTTTCCATTCTCAGGTTCCCACTTCATGTCCATGTACTTGTGAGGATCAACTGTATTGAAAAAACAAAGCAATGCGTTAGAATGGTTAGGTGCACGAGGTTCGTGTATGCATGCATGAATTGCAATGCGCATAACGATCCCGGAATAAAAACGAGTCAACAATACTAACATGCAGTTGACCATATAATCATGGTAAAAAAGCCGTGCCTCGTCACCAGCCAACCAAGAGCGAAAAGACCGAATGTAATATCGCAAATGGTTCGAAGATTTAGGTAATTGAGGATTTTGGCCAACTATGTAAACGATCGTGAATAAGGATGAAATACCTTTCGTTTCTGAACTCTTTTCATTTACTTACTGAGAGAAGGATATCAGCAAGATCCATACAGCATAAAACCGCATTACCAATACGTGTAAAATTAACGCAGTAACTGGATGTAATCAAGATGATGGTGATGATGTGGTGGGTGAACATGGCGTAATGGTCCTTGCGACGCTTCTCGATATTCAGCACATAGACTTGCTGAATCCAAAAGCCTAGCTGCACCAGATAATACCACTTCATTCTTCCATTGATCAAGATATGAGGATAGTCAATCCAAAATTGTGCGGGGTTGAACCAGTGTGGACTACGATACATAATGTACTATAAACCAGATGATTTAGATGACACACCATTGGACAAGTATTAGGTCCATTTCAACCTTACCATGCCAAGGGACCAGAAAGTAGACGAGTACGTGAATGTCCATCCTTGCTCTGCAAATCGCAGTTGTTTCGCTGGATTGTCGGCACCATAAGCTTTTGCAAATGGTGTAAATACATACTTCATAATGAACGCACGCAGAAACGTGAAGGCCAACACCCAAAAGGCAACAAGATACGCGTCGTCCATTCCTTTATCATATAAATTCGATCCAGGTTGTGTTTCGTATGACAATTGAACCATCTTGCGTGCGACTGGTGAGCCAGCTGCTGATCCTACTAACGCACATAACAGAATAGCCCCAGGAATATCTAATAGCCAGAATGTGTAAATACTACTGTCTCTCCCATTGGTAAACCCCGCCGGATCAACTTACCGATTTCATGAGCAATGATGAATTCTTTTAAGGATGATGGCGGGGTAATTTGCTTAGTGCGCGGCTTTTCCACTTTTTTGGGAGATGGACGAAGAGCTGCAGCAGCCATTGGGACAGAGATAAGACAAGATATGGAACAAAAGAAAAAAAAAAAGACGAAACGAATGTAAGGAAGGAGAACGATGGCCCGGTGAAGTTCAGTTAACTTTAATCCAAGTAGCTGTTGGTGCTGTCCGGGAGAATGCTGTTATAAAGGGCCCAACGGAAAGGAAAGCCAATGACGGGTAACAGGAAAGTTTACAATGGAGGAGGCAAGTTGGAATCCTCTAACTAACTTTGCTATGTGAGTTTTTGCTGTGATGTGACGAGTTTAAAAAAAAGAGCCCAAGCCCTGGTGCTCTGTCGCTGATCCAAATGACAGCCGAGCAGTTTGGATGAGAAAGCACTCATTTCTTGCGGACTCGGAAAAACTATATGACTAGTCACGTGAAGAGATGCCGCACGTGACTTGTGCGTCTCACACTCAAAAATAAGCGTGTACGACAGGTACCATATGGGTCCTGGATGTCTACGCTACGCAGTAAAGCTTTACATTGTCAACGGATTCTGATCTGCTTGAGCAACAGCGATATTCGTGTAGTGTAATCGATATTCCGACAATTCATTAATCAACTTCTACTTTTAACCAATGATTCTACTGGTCAAGCATCCAACGTGGGCAAGGGGAACTCTATTTTCAGCCAATGAACAATTGCCATCGCTTGGTGGATTGACACGTCACACGGCTTGGTTGAATTGGAACGTGTAATTTGGCTCTGCCAGGCGTACAAGTATATAATTGGCAGCTGCTAGTTTTTAAAGCTCACCTTAGCCTGCGAGTATTCTTTGTCTTTCTCTCTCTCAAACAACTAATCTGATGAAGATTTACACTATTGCCTCTGTCTTGGGTTTGGCCGCCGTTGCCACCGCCGAGATCTTCATGCACGAAACCTTTGCCGATGGAGACGCCTGGACCGAGCGCTGGACGCCCTCCACACACAAGGATGATCTTGGTGCCCTCAAGCTTACTGCTGGTAAATTCTTTGCTGACGAGAACAAGAGCGTTGGTCTCCAAACTGCTGAGGACTACCGCTTCTATGCCGTCTCTGCTCCCATCACCCCTTTCTCTAACAAGAACAAGGATTTGGTTATCCAGTACTCTGTTAAAAATGAACAGAGCATCGACTGTGGTGGTGGTTACTTGAAGGTAAGGGGAACGGGACATGACCGATAATCCGGTGCTGGTTTGTTATGCGAGTTATTTCGTTGTCTAATGTCCATTCTAGCTCTTCAAGGAATTGGATCCTCTTAACTTCACTGGCGACAGCGAGTATAACATCATGTTTGGTGTAAGTGCGCGACCCCCTCGGCTCCTTTTTGTTTTGTTTTTCTTTACCCATTACTGACGCTTTGTCTCCTTATTTTTTATTTTCCTTTGATTATCATAGCCTGATATCTGCGGTTCCAAGTCCATGGTTCACGCCATTTTCAACTACAACGGCAAGAACCACGATCTTAAGAAGAGCGTCTCTGCTCCCAATGATGTTTACACCCACACTTATACTCTTATCGTTAAGCCCGATCAGACCTACCAAGTCTTGGTTGACAATGAGGAGAAGGCTGCTGGATCCCTTCTTGAGGACTGGGACTTCCTTGCCCCCAAGACCATTCCTGATCCTGATGCTAAGAAGCCTGCTGACTGGGTTGATGAAGCCGAGATCGATGATCCCGAAGACATCAAGCCTGCAAACTACGATGATATCCCTGAATTCATTCCTGACCCTGGTAAGTAAGCGTGAGACGATCACCCCAATCTACGAGGTAACCTGACTAATCCCTTGCTATCTGCAGAGGCCGAAAAGCCCGAAGACTGGGACGATGAGATGGATGGTGACTGGGAAGCTCCCTCTATCGCCAACCCAGATTTCCAAGGCAAGTGGGCTCCCAAGCGTATCCCCAACCCTGACTATCAAGGCCCTTGGGTCCATCCTGAAATCGACAACCCTGAATACAAGGTTGACAACGAGATCTATGCCTATGACTTCGGTCGCGCCGGTTTCGACCTCTGGCAGGTCAAGTCTGGCACCATCTTTGATGATATCTTGATCACTGATGACCTTAAGGTTGCTGCCGAACAGCGCGAAGAAGCTTTGGAATTGGCCAAGAAGGAGAAGGAATCAAAGGAAGCTTACGATGAAGTTCAACGCAAGGAAGCTGAAGAGAAGGCTGCTGCCGAAGCAGAAACTGCCAAGGAAAACGAAGTTACTCCTGAAGAAATCGTTCTTGATGATGAGGAGGATATCACTTTAGAGGCTGAAGATGAGCCAGAAACTGAAGAACACGTCAAGGATGAATTGTAGACGCGCCAAAAAAAAATCACAACTACCCCCACCCACCACTTTTACTCACCTGCCCTCCAACACTTTATAAAATCCTATTCATTGAAACATATAACTTTTTTTTTGTATGATCGATTTGCGTTGTGGTCAATCACCAAGCAATAAAGAAAAAAAAAAAAGAAAAAAGTACAAGCGTAATTTTTACTCCAAATGAGCTACCGCATAAAATGTTGGGCGGGTTGGTTGTCTCAGTGCAAGAGTTGATCATTTCCATGCCCACTTACCATGCCCACCAATTAACTGCCATTCGGCCTACTGCCATCCAACATATAATATATGCAAAGCTGTGGAATGATTCGCAGGACTATCTTGTTTTTGCAAAGGTAATATAGCCTCGTTTTCACCACATATGCTCAACTGCACCACACCTTCTCTCATACTTTGTAAACCTTGCCTAGGGTGCTTGGCTACAGCTACTACGTATTGTAGCAGACGGTCCGCTTGAACCCTTATTCGAACAGCCTGTGCCCGGTACCATCAGTCATATCGCCAAGCTATTATGCAACTGGACATCTGACCTTCAACCGCAGTGCACGTCGAACCAACCATCACAACAGCCCTACACCTGCTCGCCTATCAATCATGCTCGTATAGTATCGGATGACGTATTAGTTGCTACTTCCGACCAAGGTAGTTTGGTATTTCTTGCCCTTATTGTTCCTCCGGATGGTGATTTGGTGGACAATGGAAGGTTTGAACTGATCGCTGAAGTGCCGTTAACTTCACCTGGAGATGATTATATAAAAGTGGGGAGGAGAATGGCGGTTGATCCACAGTACGTACAAACTACTCGATTTGTTTGGTTTAAAGTTAGCATAATATCTCAACGTTCACTGTAGATCCCGGGCCATTGCTGTGTCTGCATACCAGGACAGCATTGATGTGTTCATCATCAATCAATCCGTATCACGCGATAACTTTATGCCTATTCAATCGGTATGTCGTATATGGTTCATGATGGAATGGCTCCCAGGGCAACCTGCTAATATCTTGAAAATAGATGCTTTCTATACAAGAACAAGGCATCATATACCAAATGGAGTTTCTGCAGACAAATGAACAGCACAAGATGTATCTGATTGTCACTATTTACAAGTTAAGTCGGTTTCATCTTGCATCATATCATTCATACAAATTTAAATTTACATTGTAACATTGGCTCAGTGATGTGGAACTGGTTTGTCGGCTAGTAGTCTATGCCATCGACACGTCTGATCCGGATAATATGACGATTGAGCGATGTGGACGACTGCCATTAGAGCGTGGTAATGCATGAGCTGCAGTTTGTCCTAATAGACCAAAGCTTCATCTAACAGTATCATTTTCTATACCATGTATTGCAGTTGGTCCTCTTCCTCTTCTGTTGATACCCATTTACGACACACTGGAGACCTTCATCTTAATCACCGTAAGCTCTATTTGATTCCTGATCTTTCATAACCGTTCATCGTAGTCTCACAATGATCTACATTTTAGGAATTGTATGCTAGCTATTTAACTATCGAAGACGTGTACTCCGGAAACGTGCTTCACCCTACATCCAACTTACCCACAAACGCTGATGGAGAAGGTAGATTTTTCGATCCGTTTTTCTAGGACTGCCCTATCCACTAAACAGTAGTCACCAGTTGTCATATTTACTGCCTATGCTGCACCTAAACCGCCTTCACCCTCTATTTTATACCTCGGTACGTCAAGTGGCGACTTTTATGCGTTAGACATAAAGTCTTTGGAATGGCGTTTCGTTGGACAAAGAAACAGTGTTGGCGTAGCTATGCAATATCTTGGACCGGCTTATCACGAGAATGGTCATAAAGATGTAATTGTATATGCTGGAGAAGGCGCTGATCATGAAGTGATTACGGTAAGATATACAGCTGTTTTGGTTGATAATCTTTTCAACTAGCATTCATGAGCTGCCATTGCAGATTGACGTTGACCAAACCGTTCCTGACATATCGGTGCTTCAAAGCCTTGAGAACCGAGCTCCTCTCATTGATGCTCATATTTCCCGTGACCCCCTGTCTTCGCTCGATGTCCTCTATGTATGCACTGGTCAGGATCGATATGGAAGTGTGAGAGAAATTCGCTCAGGCGTTGGCGTAGAAATGCTTTCCATTTCGCCCTCTGACCCTGAGTGGAATGGGTATGTATACCCAAATTTTGTGTCAAATGTATCACGTTAGCTTACGTTCTTCGCCTTTGATTACAACCAGTGTTACCGGGATATGGTACTTACCATATGATCAAGAGAACAATGATTCCTTCTACATTGTCGTTTCATTCGCTCTGGAAACGAGGGTACTCTCCAGTAAGTTTCATTAGTTTTCGTGTCAGTGCTTACAGTCAGGAGGTTCAAATTAACTGAGCCCAAACGCTTGAACCATAGATGTCGATCAGGAAATTCAAGATGTCTCTGAAACGTGCGGACTGGTCGGTGACAAGCCTACTATTTTTTCATGCTACTGTGATGGTCCACCTCGAGTTCTCGTTCAAGTTTTAGAGACTCAAGTCAATTTGTACAATACCTTGACAGGATCACTTACGACCGGTAAAGCTTGTGTTTCTTTTTTACATCAATAGTAGTGATAGCTTACCATTGGAGTTACTCAATCCACTTGTAGTTTCTCTAGATTCCATGCAATCTTTCAACTCTCCGAAAATCGCTCATGTTGCCATGGAAGATGCTATGCTTATTCTTTGCACTTCTTCTATGGATGACCAATGGTATCTAAACAAATTCTACATCGATGCTGAATCACTGGAAAAATCAGATGTTGTGGCAGTAAACCATGAGATTTCCTTCATGACCATCATCTCCTTGTCGCAGGAGCAAAATTATCTCATAGTTGGAACCCACCGACCTTCTATCTGTGTTTACAATACTGAGGATCTGACATGCATTCACGAAGAACTCCTTGTGGATGTATCGACTGCTGGCATTAATATACCCGAGTCCTGTGCGTTCCTAGAATACCAATCGTGCCGCTTTCTAGTCGTTGGCCTTCGAGATGGCACTTTAATATCATATCAGCTGGACTCTATGATAGGTACGTTTTATGGTGGCGAGAAATGATGTGCGTCTACTTGCTTATCGCGTACATTATCTGATTAGATGGTACCGTACAGCTTCGCAATGCATCTCAACGTCCACTTGGTTCATTGCCTGTCAAACTGGTGTCGCAAAATAGGCACTCTTGCGTAGCCATATCGGACCATGCGTGGTATGTCGAACAACGTAACAAGCGTATAGTGATTAAGCCCCTCTGTATCTTGGAATCTGACTACGTGGCTGCGATCACATCTCTACCATCTGAGGACGGTTACCAAAACTATGCAGCTGTGATCGATCAGAAACTGTGTATGATTTGCTTGGATCCAAGAGAAGACATTAATATGCGAACTATACATATAGGAGAGGTACGTTGAATTATCACCTTCTCCAAATGCATTAGATGCCCTTCTCACACCAAGCATTCTAGACATCGCGAAGGGTACTTCATGACAGACCTACGAATTGTCTTGTCGTCGCTTATAGTGGTGTTACGAACTCTGGTCGGCAAGATGGTCTCAACGTAATCCATGAGGGTAAAATAGTAGCTACAGTCAAGATGGCTGAACATGAGATTATATGTTCCATGGCTGGTAGGTTATTAAGGTGTGTGTGTTAAACTATACTTCTCCTTTTTCCTCATCGTTGCAAACGCAGGATGGAGCATTCAACATCAAACCAAGACCTACCGCTATATCTGTGTTGGGGTTGCTGTACACAGCGGAACGAGACACGAGCATAATGCCAGGCGAACACCGGTTGAAAGTGGCCGATTACTCCTTTATCGATTGAAGCGTCGCAAGCGTGAAATGCAATACTGTCTAAGTCAGGTTTGGCATGAAGATTCCTTGCTTGCTGGTGTGTTTGCCATTTGTCCACATCCCCATGGGTAAGCGATGTGTCATGGACAATTAATCGTTTAATGATCGTTTTTTAATCACTCGTCCTCTAGCTTATTGTTCTCAACGGGACGTACCTTGCATCTACACCAATTGGATATCTCCACCGGAAGGTATGTATGAAGCTAATTTTTTTGACAGTCTCCTATCACTTGTACTTATACCTCTGTTTTCAATATATTTGATCAGACTTGAAATGGTGGCTCAAGAATCAGCGCGCAGCCCTATCACACTTATACAAGTGGCTCAAGAGCGAATCTGCGTCGGCACTCAGTTGGATTCATTGTCCTTTTATCGATACGATCCGAGTAATCGCAAACTTCTGTTTCTCAAAAGCGACATGCTGATGCGAACGGTTAGCGGCGCTGTCATGCCTCATACTGGTCTTGTCATCGGCACAGAACGGTATGGAGGCATCTTTGGATTGATGGAAGACACCAATAAGCCTGCCTCTCGATCTCTGTCGCAAGCGTTTGGGTTCCATATGCCTGATGTTGCGCTTGGGGTTCAAACCGGTGCACTCTCCCTCATGGACCGCCTTCCTAACGATTATACCTTGCCTTGGGACGATACCAGCTCAGTGAGGAAGCCTATTCTGGCATGTACGCTTAGCGGCAGTGTTATAGTAGTGAGACGAATTACTTTAGAGACATATGAATTTCTTCGCACCATTGAATCAAGGATCCGACAACAGAATGGTGCGCGAACGCTCAGTACTATCTATTCGCCTAATGAAACCGTCCATACACTCAATGGAGATATCCTTCAGCTGTTCCTGCGCATGACCATTTCGGAGCAGCAGACGTTAGTGCGCGACGAAGATTTTGATGCGCTTGATTTGAAGGCATATCCAGCCAATCCAGCTGCGACCTATCCTGCGAATTCATCCAGCATTGAAAAAGTCACCAATATTCTCATGAATTTACAATATCTGTAGAGCCAAGCCAATCACCATTATCTCTGAACAATGAGATCAATAGAGAAATAAAAAGGTATCTACACTCCAGATGGCGCTTGCCACGAACTCCACTGGCTTACTCAAGTTTTACATGCATCTCCTCCATTACTATTTCAATTGCTATTTCATACTTCAAGCTCGAGCTTGCGTGTTCTGGGTGGACAATATTCATTTTTTTTTTTTTGGTAATTCATTTTTTGCATCATTTGGTTTCATCTACGTGGTAATAGCTACATTGGATGGAAACAAAATAAATGCAAGAATAAGATACAAAAGCGTAACAATTCTTGGGATATCACATCTTTTGTGTTTGGCGATAAAAAAGCAGTGGGATGTTTAAGGGTAGGTGATATGAGAGAGCTTCTAGTCTACTTAATGGTGGTGGCCGCCCTCACGTTCAAATCGAATACCGCCTGAAAATGAAAAGCACAAAGAAGGTGAGTAACAAGCAGAGAATTTGTTTCATATCAAGTTAGAGATAAATGCATACAGTAACCGCAAGGGTGGGATCCAGCCTTGTCGAGGTTGATGTAAATCTTTGGATGACCCAATGCACCACCTCCGCCGTTGCAGACAGCAATGCGTTCAGTGACATAGTGAATGGGTTCTTCGCCGATGAGCTCGATGGCAGCCATAGGGTTAGGTTGCTTTGACAGGTTTCGTTGCTCGAACTTGGGACCAACAAAGGCATCGGCCTTGGGTTGTTGTGATCGAGCCCAAGTTGCAGCTCGGTTAGAGGCTTGTTCGGCGTGGCGAGCGAGAGGCTTCACCGTTGGGTTGGCCGTAACAGCGGTTGTGTATTTTCTAACAATGTTGCGAAGCATGACTACAAGAAAAACAGTGAAAGGCCCTATTTTCTTTGATAGTTGGCCACCCCCCACTCACCTCCAAGCGTGACATCATAATTGTATGAGTGAATTCAATTTCACACGTGACGTTTCCCGAATTTGGGGTTATACTGTGAACATTATCTCCACCCCAGGGTCTCCGATACCGTCTTTTGCCCTGACTACATTACAACTCCATCCATGGAAAATGATATGCACACGTTCCTAATCCCACGTCCCTTTTGGGTTAATGACTTGGATCAAACGAATTGTCACTCGTGCAACAATGCTTTTGGGCCGCTGCGAAGAAGGGTACGTTTCTTTCCAAAGTCGGTATACAGAGTTATAAGTGTACGCTGAAGCTATATTTTCTTTGCTATATCAATTTTTTGCTTTAGCATCACTGTAGACAATGGTAATACAGACAGCTTTTATCCAAAAAGACATACCGGTATGGTTTACTAAATATCTTTTGTTCAGTGGTAACATCTTCTGCCACGACTGCTCCAGTCGGAGTATTCCGCTCCCGCAGTTGGGGTACGGAACCCGACCTGTTCGTGTATGCAATCAATGCCTAGAAGTTGCTTATCTAGTCACCTACATTATTGATGAGGATCATGGGTCAACCACGCAGGTAAGAGTTATGAACAGCCTGGCATCACCTCTTTGTCATCGTTTGACCACGTGTAATGTCCGTGCGCACAGATTCATGGAGCGAGAGGTCTTTTGGAAGTCGTAGAGAGAGATAATGGTATATTCAAGATTCTAAGCGCTCGTGGAGTACTCTCGTTTGTAGTATAAGCATATTTACCAGTCCTAACTTTTTTCAGACCAAGATCTGGCCAAACTTGTACAAAATGGAGGTGTTGATGCCTTAATATGGCTGTGTCGATCTCAGCGGGATAGCGAATTGCATTTCTTTGCCACATCGGCGTTAGCCATTCTTTCTGAGAAAGGTATATTGATAGTAACCCGACTCTTCTTATTTGCATACAGGCATCGCCTAACATTTATATTCATGTAGAATCCATTCGGCCCGTCATCATTACTAAAAGTGCCTTGCGACCTTTGATCCAGCTAATGGCCTTGTACTTGAGTAAACCCATGCCTCTTGACAATAAAGAAGCGGATAAGGTATCGTCTCCGATCATCAGGGAAGATGTCCGATTGGAGGTGCTACTAAATTGCAGCCATGTCATTTTTCAACTTGGTCGTGCCGGTAAGTTTATGAAAATGCGTAACTGGTCCGCAAGAAGTTCAATGTGAACGTCATCTCTCAATTATTGTCTGTCGTTAGCCATGTTGACTTCACAAGAAATCCGCAGTGACGGAGCATTCATCACCCTTTTACAGCTGGCGGATTTTCATTATACCCCACTCACTGAAGACACTGAAAACAGTGAAAAGCCAATCGATATGCAAGCTTTGCTGGATAGAGAACAAATGATTCAGAGTGTAGCTGCTAAAGGCATTTCGGCTATCTGTGCTACGGGTAAGGCATCATCTGACGAGCCCTGTTTTTTTTACTATTGCATTTTTTTTAAAGGGAGTTTCATTTCTTTGCTACCAGTGTCCAATCAGCCTGCTATTTTTGAGGTGATAAACAACCCAGACCAGTTAACGAGTTTATTGGAGAGCAGCAATTCTCTAGTCACCAAGTACATTGCTAAAGCTATTGCGTACCTCTCCTTACGAAACGGTAAGCTTTTGCCCTTGAACTAAGCAATGCGACCGATTTACTAAAAACTCCCAATCCGCAAATCATTTTCAGATAAATACAAATCACAATTGCTGCAGGGAAAAGGTGCCAAAATACTGGTGCAAAAGTTGAAAGTTACGGCGGCGGATCAGGACACAAACAATGTGGCGGACAAGGCGTCGTCGGACGAAACCAACTCTGACCAAACCTCGGATTTAGAAATGTCTATGGTGGCCAACCTATGCTGTGCTATTGCCAACTTTGCTACGAATGGTAAGTACAAAAAAAAGAGTGATGGCACGAGAGACGGTGTTTGCAGACACAAGGTATTAACCAGTGTGGGTGGATTTGACAGGCGAGTCACAGCAGCGACTTATGACCCAACCACATCTCCTCCAAAACCTTTGTGCGACAGCCGCTCTCTATTCCAGTAACACCGAAATCCATCGCCATATAGCGCGATGCTTTGCTAACTTTGCACTTTATGGTGAGCCATTGTCGACCATAACTTATATTTTTGACATCTATTGAAACCTGCCATTGTACAGACACCAATCGCAAGAGTATGCTGCATCAGGCAAACAAGAAAAAGAACGTGACCTATAATGTGATACCTACTCTACTAGCCATAGGACAATCGGCCATCGTGACACCGGATGTTCAGAGACATGTGGTTAGAGCAATTGATAACCTTAGCAACCAAGGTAGGCATTGTGAAAAGCCTGAGATGTGTATGATTTTTGTAGGATGTCTAATAGTGGGTTTAACTCCTTTTGTGAACTGTGGAAACCCCCCCAATTTCATTTCATGTAGAAATAACCGAGCAACATCGATCGACATTTGCAGAATCCCTACCTTTATTGAAGGCATGGATGAAGGATAATCCTGATGCAGACTTGGTTAAACGCGCCGAGACCATATGTTGTCGTTTTGAATAAAATATGTCAGCTAAATGGCCAGTTTTCAATAACCAATTGTTTCAATCCCAGTATTTCATACTTGCTTGTTCATCTTGTTATTTTCATAATGTCCCAAGACGATCAACAGCGTATTGTATATTACACTAATCTATGCGAGACGCTCTATGGAGCCTCTTCACATCAAGATCGCGAACGAGCCGAACACATTTTAGAGCATGCATTTCCGACTTTTGCTGATGCTGCGGGATCAGGGGTAGCTGGAAGACGTCCTAGCTTGGACTCATCTTACGCTTACGACATCTCCTCTCCTCAAGACTCTGCCTACGCTCTGACACTGTTGTTGAAGAACTCACCGAACCCTTACGTTCAAATGTTTGCCTCTACCCGCCTTAAAGCCCTGATAACAGATCAATTTCCAGTGTTTAGCCAGGATGCGAAGATACAGACAAGTATGCGTCTCAACTCGTTGACCATGTCGGTCTACCTGTTCTAAACTTTGTCTTTAGGAAACTTTGTACTCGAATATCTATATCTACATCCTAATCTACAGCCATTCGTCATTGTTCAGCTGGCCCAAGTCTTTACTATGCTGACAAAATTAGGATGGTTTGACCTTGACGAATTCAAGACCGTACATCGAGATTTGAACCAGTTTCTGCAGGTAATTTGCTTCACCTAGCCACAATACTTTTGTAGACGTATCATTCTCACCCTCTCAATCTCTATCCAGGCATCTATTGACCATCGCATTGTTGGTCTACAGCTGCTGACCATCCTTGTGCAAGACATTAACCTTCCAATTCCGGCTCGAAATCTTGCTAGGCATAGGAAAACAGGTAAATCTTACAGCTTTTCATAGCCTGTTAAACCCCATGATGTTGACAAACTGTCACCCATCCCCTCTGTCCGGTCGTATTATCCATCTAACCTTTCGTTTTCATTTTATCGACATAAATTTCTAGCGGTGGCCTTTAGAGACGATCAGTTGTTTTTGATCTTTGAAAGCGCAAACAATATCCTGCAAGAGTTGCTGCAGAACGCAATGTCTCTAGATAACGGTACGTACTTTACAAACATCCCCATTCTTATTTGGTTATTGACTCCCCTTGATCACCAGATCAACAAGACCGACTATGTGATGCAGTGCTGAAACTCATATCCAAATGCATGGCATTTGATTTTATCGGCACAACCCCTGATGAGTCTGGCGAGGACTCTGGCACCATTCAGGTAAACCAGCTTTTCGGAAAAGAGCTTCCGCAGTTTATGGTGTGTCTGTTGCCCATACTCAAATAGCCCTGTCCATCTAAAAGATACCCACATCCTGGAAGAGTTTGATTGAGGATGAAAGCTTTATACGAAACATGTTTTCTGCTTACAATACGTTCCCTACGCCACACTCTTCACAAGCCATGGAATGTCTAGCTCAAATCGCAACCATACGACGCTCTATCTATAGCGAGGAAGAACGTCATAAAGTGATTTTGCGGATCATGCAGGGAACACGCGATATCTTGGTGAGCTCTGCTGGACTGAGCGAAGAATCCAATCACCATCACTTTTGTCGCATGCTTGCAAGGTTTAGAGCTACATATCAATTGAACGAGATAACTGAAAAGGATTTGTATGAGGAATGGATTACTTTAGTGGCTGATTTCACCATCAAAGCCTTCCAAGCGTGGCAGGTATGTTACGTTGCGGTACACTGGAGTTTCAACCTGCTTTCAATCATCTCACCTCTGTCATGCTCTATAGTATGCTCCAAACAGCGTCACATACCTATTATCGTTTTGGTCAAAGATCATTCAAAGCTTGTCATACACTCGAACGTCCACAGCTCTAGGAAAGATTGAAGCTTTGACAATAGAGGTACCTGATTTTATATTGGAGTGGAGCCTGCTATTTTTATGACACACACTGACCGGCACATTTTAGCTTACGAGGTCGTTCATATCATCCAGAATCGATTCGGTTGAGCCCACGTTGGAAGAGATGCTGGATGGTACTGTAGCATATTGATGTTGTGCAGCTGGCATTGTGCACTAAGACGGTCTTGACTGACACCAAGTTTCTTCAACAGATCCTCTGGATAACGAAGACGCCTTGATGGAAAACCTGGATATGCTGGCCAATATCGCAAGATGTAAATATCAAGAAAGTGCTTCTACCGTGATTTCCATATTTGAGCCTATTGCAGCCAACTTTGAGGTATATGTCTATAGCGTGCGCATGCAGGGTCGACCATGAAGCGTGGGCTTGACCTGATGGTGAAGATGACATTTACTAATACGCCTTGTACATTGTAGGATCTTGTCAGTCGAATCAATAGTGGCGTTGCACATACGGAAGAGTTGAAAGAGGCTATTCTCGTTACCCAGACAAAGTTTGCTTGGCTAGTTTATATCATTGGTAGCTTCCTTAGTGCCAGAACAGTATGTCTCAGCCTTCGCTATATGGTAAATTTGTGTGCCTTTTTTCCTTCTATACTAATGAGACGGTTTAGACATATCTCAGTTCCGATGAACTTGACGAGATTGATGGTCTTTTGACCACCAAGGTGGTTCAACTTATCAATGTCAATGAACTTCTTCAAAGTCAGCATGGTGGTATATTAGCTCATCAAAAGCTAGATTGCGCTTTTGTTTACTTCCTTCAACAATTCAAAAAAGCTTACATAGGCGAACCTAGTTCTCGTGTAGCGGTAAGTTAAATTATCTAGCACATTTGCATGGATAATAGCTCATCATGATTCGAATGCAGGTATATACCAATTTGAACAAAACTTTTGGCATTGGAGATCAAGTCGGTATGCTGGATCTGATTACTCAAAAAATGTAAGCTTTGGACCTAGTGACTTTTCATCCCACCAACTTCCATGTAACATGCTCTTTCACTTAGTGTTAGCATTTTACAATTTTGGACGACGGATAATCGTGTTGTCTGGCATGCATTGAAACTATTCCACGATCTTTCATCAGGGTAAGTGTCTTCATAGTCAGTGCCACTACTTGTCCGCTATCATGACTAAAACTGTTTCACGCATGACCACAGTTACAGTAGCGCAAAGCATATGCGGAAATTGGATAGCGTTCGAATGATCATGTTGAACCATAGCTCGGACCAATTCGCATTCTTGAAAGGTCCAGGTGGTAAAGCGAACCGCGCGCTTTACTACAATGCTTTATCGAAGATCCTCTTTGCCGAAGATTGCTCTATCAAACAATTCTTGGACTTCATGAAACCGTTCCAGATCCAATTAGAAAATTTATTATCTCTTAATAGTGTTGAGGACTTTCAACAAGAGTCAGTCAAGGTGAGTTTTTTGCAGACGGAAAAAGCGGACGAAGAATAGTTTGTTGATGCCATGGATTTACTACAGACGGCGGCGCAGGGATTGTTCAAAGATCTTCAAGGCTTTATAGCACCAATTCAAAATCGCTCAAACTTTATGCTTTTCTTTGAATGGTTTTATCCCGACTATACCCAAGTTGTATTGAAAGGTTTAGAAGCCTGGGGCGCCGATGTGCTATCTACAACGCTACTCAAGTTTTATTCTGAATTTGTGATCAATCGAAGTCAAAGACTTACGTTTGATCGTGCATCTGCTGACGGCATTCTCATCTTTCGAGAGACCAGTAAAGTTTTGATGACCTATGGTAAGTCTTCGCCATGCTACCATCCTTTGCAGATTGCGTAGACGGCTGATTTTTATGCGTACCTTAGCCCAAAGCATAGTTAAGATGGCGATCCAAGATCCATCCCAAAAATATACCTACAAGTAGGTGTCCAATTCTTTGAAAGAGGCATACCTCAGATTGACCGATTCTCTTCATGCGACTGACCTAATACTTCTTAGATACAAAGGCGTAGCAACGTGCTTTGAAATCATGACGAGGAGCCAATCGGGCAAATATGTGCCTTTTGATGTGTTTGAGCTTTACCAAGATAAGGCATTTGAAAATGCTTTAAATGCTGTGTTCCAGATGATGCTTGACACTCCTTTGGATGATATGATGGTATGTCGACAGGAAAAGATGAAAATTTTGCGTTGCATGATAGCACTAGTGTACTTATGTCGTTTAACCCTGTAGGCATTTCCAAAGCTTACCAAAGCCTTCTTTGGATTCATGGATGTGTTCACGGATAAGCAAATGATGCAGCTGCCAACCATGGAAGCAGATGTTTTCTTGTACATGATGCGAGCGGCAGGCAGCGGTGTCAAATCTTTGGACCCAGGCGTTTGCACTCAGGCTTGCGCAACCATCGATCATATCTGTACCTTCGTCGTGCAGCAATCTGAACAACAAATCTCTAAGCGACCGAAGAACCACTGGCTAGTGCTGTACCTTTCGCAATATACTGACATCCTTCCTTACCTCTTTACCACGGTATTCAACGTTGTTCTCTTTGAAGACAAGCCAGTTCAGTGGAGTCTGTCTCGACCTCTCCTTGGCCTGATGTTACTACACAAAGACGTAAGTAGGAGGTATCTGGTGTGATGTGATCCTTGACCTTCTCATCTAATAATGAATGTGTCCTTGCCTTCTGTTTAGTACATGATGGAATATGTCTCCAACGTTATCAACCATCAGTTACCTGAGCGTCGCGAGTTTTTATCTATGGTAGGGATTTAGCCTCAACCTTTATGACACGCCCACATAAACGTCTTATATTGACCTCTCTCTAAACACCTTGCAGTCAATTCAATCTCTTATGAACGGTGTCGAATGGAACTTGATGCCCCGAAACCGAGAACGCTTCTCACAGAATCTCTCAGCCTTTAGACGCGAATTGAATTCAAACAGCATCAGCCTAGTCCCAATTGCCGCAGATTATGGAGTGGACGCCATGTTTTAGATGAATCGGCATGGGACTACTTATCCGACTATGTATCGTTCACATTGTGCTATGGCTGCTGCTATAAAACTCCAGTGATAGACAATGGCCACTGGTCCGTTTCCCTAGCTATATTTCATAACCTGGCTCTTTCGTATGCATACATTCTTTTAGTCCATATGAGCACAATGACAATAAACCCAGTCAACCCAATGTGAATTCTATAACAATACTCTGATTTTTTAATAACTTCAGCGCTCATTATATCACAAATGCTAGGAGTGCTTTCCATTTTTTCTTTTTTTACATTCAAAAAACAGTCGTTTACAAGATAGCTTCAACCATACCGATGTTCTCCTTCTCCAAGAGCTCCATGATGGGGTTGTTGATATCGGAGCTCATGGGAGCTAAAACACCAGTCTTGGTGAGCTTTCCGTCCAAGATCAATTGCACAGCAATACCGCAGGGAACACCGACAGTCTTGGCCATGGCAGTGTACTTGTTGGGATCACCATACTCGACAAGGGTGGAGGTTCTGACTTGGCGAGTACCGTCCTTAAGTTCGATTTCGAAACGGTGCTGCAAGAAGACAAGATCACGTTCGCCTTGTTCGTATTGCATCTTCTCCTCAAGGGTAGCGCACAAGGTATCCAACAAGTTTCCACGACGGTGGACAGGGGTCTCGCTGAAGAAACCAATCCATCTCATACCTTCAAGAATGGCGTCCTTGCGAGGGCTCTTAGCCAAGTTGGCCTTGGCAACAATGTCGTTGGCAAGGGTAGCATCGTCCTTGGCGCTGGATCCGGCAGCCTTGGCAACAACAGCCTTCCAGGTAATGTCAGAGGCAGAGGAAGCCAAGTGAGCCTGCTCAGAGTCGTCGAGGAAACCAAGATCAACAAGGGCCTTGACAAATTCGGGGAAACCGTCATAACGGAGAGTACCACGAAGAACAGTTTGAGCTTCGGGAATGTGGTAAAGTTCGCCATAGTTGGTGGAATCACGGTTGGGGTAACCAACGAAAGAGTAACCGGGGTAACCAGTCTCAATGCGCTTGGCAGAGTTCATGAGCTCAGGTCCAGGAACGGTGACGCTCTTGCCACCATCAATGTACTTTGCAGTGTTGCGGAGAGCCAACAAGACACCACGAGCAGACCATGAGAACTTGTAACCAAGAGGGTTGTTGGAGTTCTCGGGAGCAGGAAGACCACCACAGTATGAAAGGAAACCGAGCATCTTTCCTCCCTCATTGTGAACTTCTTCAATGGTCTTGACAGCGTACAAGTGATCGATACCGGGATCGAGACCAATCTCGTTCATGACAGTGACGCCAGCATCCTTTGCACTATGAGAGTAGGGGAAGTGTTAGTAACAGGATTTTTTGCAAGAGAAGATGTATGCACCCCTCCAATAAACGCAAAGTTATGTGTGGCACCCTTTCCCAATGTATGAATCATGCACACACGCGTTGTCAACTTACGCTTGATCATATTCCATCATAGCAGGGGAGACATAAGAAGTGGTAACCACATGCTTCTTGTGTTGAACAGCAGCCTTGATGACCTTGGCGTGGTAAATGTAAGGGATCAAACTGATAACCAAATCGTGTTGAGCGACGAGGTCAGCAATAGCCTGATCGCTGTTAATGTCGCATTCGACAGCCTTAGTGCCGGGGAACTTGGCTGACAAGGCCTGGGCATTCTTCAAAGTACGGCTGGCTATACTTCCAGTATCAGTATATAACCTTTACCCATGTTTATCAACCCAATCAAGGTTTTTTCACTTACCAATAGTGAGCTTGTTCTCGGGTCGTCGAAGGATATATTCGACAGCTGGGGCGGCGACGAAGCCGGAACCGAGCAAAAGGATATTCTTACTATAACAACAGAATACATATTGTGAGTATGCTTTCTTTTTAAGCCAATTTTTAACAATCAAAGAGGCATTTACGTGGCAGACATGAGGGATGAGGGAGAGAGGGAATTTGCTTTAAAAAGTGACAGTTTCGTGCTTTAAAGAAGAGACCAAGCTACTGATCGGAGATGAAGAAAGGCGGTCACATCTACAGTCTTGAATGGGACCATCACTTAACGTTGCTTATGCTAACCAGGCTTTGGTACGAAGGCTGGGATGAGGAACCACTATTCATGAGCAATAGTTATGCTTTTTCAATGTTTTATCTGCTGAAAATTTCGTATTTCAAATCGATTTGTTGATATTACTCACAAACTTTATGGCTGCGGTGTGTCCTAGTGCTCCGTCTAGCCGGAATCAATACAACAAGGGTGCGAATATTTAGAAAGGGACACTCTATATCACAAACACCCTATGCCACAAGCATTCAAATGACGAGATTAATGTTGATAATAAAGATCATGATATTATTCATTTTTGAGAAAGAAACTTTCGCGTAACAACACTAACTAATCCATTAGCGCCGGAAAAGTATACCCCACGCTACTTGACTCCGATGAATACTGAGGCATATAGGCGCGGCGAAACCGTCGACTTTGGTTAGCAGTGCTTTTGTGAACTACTCGGTTAGATAGAAAGACAATTGATCCTGCAGGCACATTCACCAAGTGCTCGCCACTGCCGTCCAGCGGTTGAATGGTCAAGCCTCCATTGTTCTGTATTCCCAAACGGGAAAAAGAAAATGAGCATGATGCTCCAGTATTTCAACGTGTCCTGCATTATCTAACTAACCTCGTCAACATCATCCAGCGCTGTCCAGCATGCAACACTCTTGATCTGCTGTTCATGTGCAGGTAAGTACTCTCCATCCTATTTTTGAATACAGATCGACACATGCTATCAGAATCACCATTTGAACCCTGGTCCTGCTTTCTAATCTTTTAAAACTTTTACTAACTTACCGTATGCCATCGAAAGGAAGAATCAGCTCGGGAAGCCGGAGGTTTGATAATATATTGCTCGTTAAGCTGAGTAAAGGGTAAAAATTCAGCAACTAAGAAACTACCAGAAAACGGAGATTGCTGCTTACCAGATATACCGTACTACACTTTAGCAGCTGTGTACTCCACCTTGCCATCTCACTAAAGAGTATCTCCGATATGCTACTACCATCATCCAAAATTAAGTCCCGATGCTTGCAAAAAACCTGCGCACTTTTTCGGTAGTCGGCCGGTAAATCATCCATGTATCCACATGCTAGTGGCTCTATTGTTAAAAGGTTGACGCAGTGATCATGCCAGTTTATAAAAAAATACTTTTAGTGACTGTAGCTGCTTTCGATAATTTACAGCCGTCTGGGGGGATTTACCAATGATGCAACCGAGATCGCGGGCCAGATCTAGATTTTGATCCATGACATGATTCAAGAGAATGTCTGCTTCGGTGTGAAAACGTTGAGTCTGTTTTGAAGAAAGAGCTGATTGCGGGCATGAGCTAAACATCGTTGGGCAGTTTTGCTATCATAAACCGTACCATGTTCATATACGACAAAGCCTTTCTCTGCAAAGTGAAGACACTGCCTTTGGGATAGCATGCTTCATTCCCAAATTGGTAAGAAAGAAACAGTGTAGTGATTTAATTTCGTCATTTCCACAGACTCTTCACTTTCCTTGAAATCTCTCCATTCTTGTCTTCCAATCAGACTTGCAAGTTTCCACATTTCTGAATTACAGCTCCCTTCATTCTGGCTTATAGTTCTATCACATTCAAACAAATGTTTTTCTGCTTCACATGTAAGTTTTGCTTTGTTGTAACGCACCGGTCGCAAGTTTATTTAACACAGTCCCCGGCCAGTCGGTGTCCAACCTCTCAAACGTCGCAAGGGAGAGAAAGTCTTCACATGCCCACGTTGCTCAGCCAACAATGTTCACTATGAGAAGATCAATGACTGCTTTACGTTCTGCTTCATACCTATCATACCTTGCGGTAACACTAGGCAGCTCTACGAATGCTACACTTGTGGCTGGATCAACGTCAACCAACCACCGTATTAGCCACCGCCCGCCAAGTTGTTCTTTGACATTTCCTTTTTTCTCAATATTCTTACGCACTATTTATTTATTTCTGGCACCTATTATTTTATATCTTGTCCTGGCGCTATACCGCTCTCTATATCGGGTCCTGGTGTACTAACTTCTATTGGATATCGGGTCCTAATGCCATAGTTTTATTTTATATCGGATCTTGATGATATGGGGTTTTGTACATGAATGAAGACAATACGATATATGCTCTATGGAATAAAAAAACGAACAGTCAATACGCTTATTTTATTGACTAGGAATACCTGCGTACTCGTCAAAGCCAAGAGAAAGGTTCAGGTTCTATGGGTTTAAATGG
This sequence comes from Umbelopsis ramanniana AG, assembly GCF_025399195.1. Taxonomy (NCBI): domain Eukaryota; kingdom Fungi; phylum Mucoromycota; class Umbelopsidomycetes; order Umbelopsidales; family Umbelopsidaceae; genus Umbelopsis; species Umbelopsis ramanniana. Next base: position 67,342 of record NW_026252133.1, read on the forward strand.
GTCAGAGACATACTTTTTTGTCACACAAATCACAATGAGTTTTTTTTCATAAGATCTTACCTGCAAAGCTTGGGTAGCAGCACCCTTGAGCAGATTGTCGATGGTGGTAACGATGACAGCACGCTTGCCATCAGCTTGGACACCAAATCCTCCAATACTGACATTGTGTTTACCGGCAATGTCACGAACAAGTGGAGGTTCACCTTCGATAATCTTGACCAACTTTTCATTCTGATAAAATTCACTGAACAAATCCTTGACATCACGGCTGCTCATACTCTTGTTGAGAGGAATGTTAACCGTCAAAGCAATGCCTTGGAACCATGGAGCGACATGAGGTGTAAAGTGGATTGGGGTACCGAGCTGGTATGACACCTCTCTTTCGTGGATGTGGCCGGTGAGTGCGTAAGGAATGATATTATCCTTCAAGAAAGCGGGATCGTTCTTGTTGCTGGGCTTGGTACCTGCACCAGAGTATCCGGAGACACCGAAAACAGTAGGGGGAGATTGAATAAAGGGCAACAATGGCTTGATAGACATTTGAGCACCGGTAGCATAGCATCCTGGGTTAGAGATACGGGTCGCTCCTGCAAGCTTTTCTCTGTTGAATTCTGCAAAATGGTTTGTTAGAATGGAATCGTTCACAGCGTGTGTCATGCGGGAGAGAATTCGCTGGTAGGTTCCCCTTTACCCCATTTGCCATGTTGCATTTCTCTTCTTTCTTACTCACCTGGAAGACCATAAGTCCAGCTCTCCTCAAATCGGTAATCAGCACTGAGATCGATCAAACTCTTGTCTTGCAACTTTCCATCCTTGACATCCTGCTCAATTTGGTGCACAAAAGGATGGCAAACACCGTTGGGCAAGGCCAAAATCCAAGCATCCACCTCATCGTGATCCTTAAGATCTTGAGGCTTAAGGTTGACATAGGTCAATTTCTCCTTGTTGTACCCTTCGAGAGGCTTTCCTTCCAATTCACGAGAGCTGACATGGGTTAAGTTCAAGTGAGGGTGGCTGTCAATCAAATTGATCAATTCACGGCCGGTATATCCACGAGCACCAATCAAACCGACATTTTTGCGAGACTGAGTGGAGTAGCCGCGACGTTGTTGAGCATAAGTGCTGAATTGACGACGACCGCTGAACCCATCAAAGGTCTTCTTGACCTTATCAGCACCTTCAATGCCATAAAAGAACAAGGTCTTGCCAGTGTGGGGGTTGCGCAGCGAACCCTCTGCCCGTTCAAAGTGCCATGACTTGTCCAAGTTACCATCCTCCTCTTCCTTGGTAATTTCCCAAGTCAACGCAGGGTGGTCCTTTTTGATGTTGGTCCAAAGATTATCAGGAACGTTGTTCAAAGCAGCGGTCTTGTTGGTCACAAACTTCTCCAAAACAGCAGGAGCATCGGCCACTGTGGGGTCCTGGGTAACAACCGCCAAAACTTGACCAGGCTCGTCCATGTAGACGTTGACTTTCTTTTGCTGCAAGTCACGCAAGTAGCTAGCAACCGAAGTTTGACCAGACTTGATGGCAGGATCCTCAGCCTCGAGAATATGGCGAAGCTTATCAGGATCGATCTTGTCGAGAGCATCATACTTGAAGAGCTTGTGGCCGCGGCGAATCAAGGTTCCAGCACCGGAGTCGGTGAACAATTCCTTGTGCAAATGACCAGCGGAAATGATGGCAACGGAAGAAGATCGAGGAAGACGATCGAGTAATTCTTTGCATTCCTTGATCTTGAGCTTGGTGCCATACTTGACCCAGGGTTCCTTGAGCAAATCTTCGTATTCCTACAAGCAAAAAATAAAGTCCCAACGGTGAGTCTCAACTCCCATTGATATTTCACGTGGATCTAAAAAGTGGCTTTACCTCATCGAGATTTATCACATCAATTTTCTTGCCAGTAACGCCGTGATACAAGCCGTTCTTCTCGTTCAAAAACACAATCTTCAGAGGTTCAAGAACAGTGGCTAACTCAGCAGCAGCTACATCAGCGTTGACATTGAGGATTTGACCATCGGGAGTTTCGGCCAACGAGGTCAAGATAGGCAGTGTACCAGCACGAATAGCGGATTCGATGCCACTCTTGTTGACAGATTTGATCTTGCCAACATAGCCATATTTTTCGCGATCAAGATAATCAGCTACAAAGACGCCACTTGGAATGGGTCTTGCACGAGTGCCATGACGCTCCAACGCTTCAACAAGTTTGAGATTTTCCTGTTGGAACACTTTGCGAGCAATCTCCAGAGTCTTTGCGTCGGTGATACGAATACCTTCGTTGTATTGGGGCTCAACATTTGCATCTTCCAACAGTCGGTTGAGTTGAGGACCTGCGCCATGCAATACAATAGGATACAAACCAACTCGGTTCAAGAATGTCAAGGCAGACGCTAGTGTATCCAGCTCATCCGTCAACACTGCTCCTCCAACCTTAATGACAGCAAACTTTTGGGACTCGACAGAAGAAAAGTGGCGGAGGTATTGCTCTACCTCCTTTCGAGAGCCAATGTTGTACAACAACTTCGCAATGGTTTCCTAGGATCGCCCTATAAGTCACTGTTTCCATCGCCCGCCGCGGTTGCTTTGATCAACGTACCTTTTCAGCTGTGGACGACTGGTCTTGACCGTAGGACCGAATGATCTTATGCTGTGCAGGCAAAGATCGAGCCATGGTGGGTCTCAACAAGAAACGGCCAGTTGAGGCAAGGCTTCTGGTAGCCACACTACCTGTCTTCAACCGGGATAGCATGAGAGTGAATAAAGAAATGAAAGAAAGAGCCGAGATTTTCGGCTTTTGACCCATGCAAAAAAAAAACTTTCAGACACCGCAAATGCCTCGCCCCTCACTCTTGCAATCATAACTACCTTGACATCTAAGCTACAGGTACCTGTGATGTCGGTATATTGTCACCACACCATCCTTCATTTTATATTTCCACATCGTAGCTGCATCGCTGATTTTGAGCCGTCATCAACTAATATCCCACTTCATATCAGTCTGAAACGAGCGGTGATGAAAACAAGTTACAAGGTGACTCATTTCGTCTCTTGCTAAATCTATTTTTCATAGTCAGCTAAAGCGATTGGCAAGAGGCATAAAAAACCCAAAATTTTTGAGCAAGGGTTTGACATTCTTTCTCTCTTGTTCTCAAATCACAAGATATTATAATGGTTGCTCCTAAAGGAAAAGTTTTGCTCGCCTACTCTGGAGGTCTGGATACCTCTTGCATCCTCGTCTGGTTGATCGAACAAGGATATGAAGTCATGGCTTACCTTGCTGACGTTGGTCAGGAAGAGGATTTTGAAGCCGCCCGTGAAAAGGCTCTCAAGATTGGTGCCACCAAGGTCTTTATTGAGGTAAGAATTTTTCGCAATACATGCATGAGATCTGTTGTGCAGTTTTTCCATTAACACGATATGCTACTCAGGATTTGAAGAAGGAGTTCGTCCAAGAACTGATCTTCCCCGCCATCCAAGCCAACGCCGTTTACGAAACCAACTACCTCTTGGGTACTTCTCTCGCTCGCCCTGTCATTGCCCGCAAGCAAATTGAGATTGCTGACCGCGAAGGCTGCCAGTTCGTCTCCCACGGATGCACTGGTAAGGGTAACGATCAAGTTCGTTTCGAGTTGGCTTTCTATGCCCTCAAGCACGATATTAAGGTTATTGCCCCCTGGCGTATTCCTGGTAAGTACTTAGCAAATCGTGTGCGAGCCCAGTCATTTGCTTTTTTTATTAATCGTCATGTTCAGAATTCTTTGAGCGTTTCGCTGGCCGTCGTGATCTCTTGGCCTACGCCGCTGAGAAGGGCGTCCCTGTCGTTCAGACCGCCGCCAAGCCCTGGTCCACTGACGAAAACTTGTTCCACATCTCATATGAGGCTGGTATCCTCGAGGACCCTAACACCACTCCTCCCAAGGATATGTGGAAGTTGACCGTCGACCCCGAAGATGCTCCCAACACCCCCGAACGCATCACCATCACCTTTGAGAAGGGTATCCCTGTCAAGGTTGTCAACCACAATGATAACACCACCGTCACTGAGCCCGTCGAACTCTTCACTTACCTCAACACCGTTGCTCGTCGTAACGGTATTGGCCGTATTGACATTGTCGAGTCCCGATTCATTGGCGTCAAGTCGCGTGGTTGCTACGAAACCCCTGGTGGCACCATCCTCCGTGCTGCCCACATTGATTTGGAAGGTTTGACTTTGGATGGTCAGCTCCGTGCTCTTCGCGACCAAAACATCACCTTCCCTTTCGGTCGTATCCTCTACAACGGTCAATACTTTTCTCCTGAGCGTGAATTCTTGACCCACTCCCTCGCTTTCACCCAGCGTAACGTCAATGGTGATGTCAAATTGAAGCTCTACAAGGGTAACACCATCGTTGAAGGTCGTATTGCTCGTGGTGACGGTGCCAAGTTGTATGACGAAAAGGAATCTTCCATGGACGAGCATGGTGGTTACAATCCCCAGGATGCTGACGGCTTTATCAAGATTCACTCCATTCGTCTCAACAAGTGGACCCCCGCTGACCAATAGACTCATGTTATCCCACTCTTTACATGCCCGAAGCCATAAGCTTCACTCTTTTTTCTCAAAAAAGAGACCCAAAAAGAAAATATGCACTTTGTAAATAGTTTGCCACTCTAGTTCACCCTTACAGCTTGAATTCCTAAAATAGCTGCACATTTCTGAATACACTTTGGAGAAGCATTTTTTTAGACGACCTGTGATGTGGTGCCAGCCTAGTATACTATGTGATAGAGGCGGCTCAATGTGATGGCGGTTACCGCGCAAACATGTCCCGTAGTGAAACATAACATACGACTCCGAGCAGAGTCCTCCGATTTAGCGTTCGGGTAACTTGCCTATGGGCTAGGGTCTGAACAATATTGCGCGATATTTCTCCTCAGCGGATAAAGGAAGAGAAAAACAAGTTTTGATGTGCGGAGCTGGTAGTTCGCCAAAGCTTAGTGAAAAAAAAATCATACTAAGGTGTTGCTTATGCTCATTGAGATGTCAAAAACGCAGCTTGCTGTCTCAAACCGTCAAAGCCTTAATTTATGAGAAGCAAAAAAGTGCAAAAATGGGCTTCGCCGGGAATTGAACCCGGGACCTCCCGCACCCTAAGCGGGAATTATACCACTAAACCACGAAACCCTTGTTGTTCAATTTTGAAAATATAGTTTACTTATTCTCAAAGCACGTGCCAATGATTTTTACTACCAACAGGCTACATTGTATGGGTTAGGCCTTGTACATTTACATTAACGACTTTCAACTATTTTTGTACTATTTTGGTCCATTCTTTATATTATTTAAGATTCTCATACATGTTTGTTAGTTGATAGCATGAAGAAGTATGAGTAAGATAGCATGATGTGACGCGTCGGCCGGGTATGCAATGTTTGTTTCTTTGGACAAGTCTCCAAATTATCTTGGCAGAGTTTTTTTTTTTAAAGTTGTAAATTTTTAATATTCACCGTCCAATTCATCTGCGGTTTCTAAAGAAATCTACTCCAGACTGACAAGTCCTTCGCCAGGAAGGTGTCAGACCCCCAAAAAGGGCATAAGCTGCTTCTGTGTCTGGAATCGTAGAAAAGGTGAACTTTCTGTCTTCAAAGAGCATTCCTTCTTCTTTATCTACCTCTTCGTATTGTCATTCAGTGTCCAAGTACATGTAAATATTGAACACGGTCTGTTTTACGTCATCTACTTCACGTGCTGTGGCGTAACTTTGATATACGAAGGTATGTTTGCGGGAAGCGGCTCTATGTCATCTGCATTTCGTCGATCGGCGTAGATGCGACCATTGCCGTAGCAACGCTCTCAAATGTATACGTATCCAAACTGGTTTGCTGCTGAGTTCTTGGAATATTTCAACCATGAGATGTCGATTTTCCTTGGGATTCCATTTCGAGTGAGTACGTGAAAATTCCTGGAAAGATTCTGAAGGCAAAATTCGCAATGGCCAAAGTCGTGGATTATGAACATAAATGCTTATCCTTTTGCTCTCTGACAGCTACTCCGGCTGGTATCATTTCTTCAGTTCGTGTCGTTGGTATTCAGCCTAAACCTCTCAGTGATCTAGGCTCCAAACCCTACCAAGCAACTATAAGCCTATTATGGCGTCACTTTACTTGTGGAACTCTCTTACTCCTTACTTACGATCTTATCTCACCCGCCATTCTACAATGTGGAGACTCCTCCAGCATATAGAGGTGACATTTTCAAACCATTACTAGCCTAAGTGAAGGTAATCTAGATGCTGACACTGCGGAGGCGGACTCGCTCATTCCGAAAGCGATGATGTAAAGAAAGACAGTGAGTTCATCATTAATGCATTTATCTGTCTACACAAGGAAGCTGAAACCACTGCGTTTTATGGCGTTGGACATGCAAATGGATCTGATGACCTTTTGAAGAGGTGTCTAACAAGGGAACTGTCCTTATCTTACTGGATAATGTTGCTCCTTGTATGGTTTTCTGTAAGTAATTGATATGGATAACCCTGTGAAAACAAAGCTGCTAGAGACTCTTCTTCGAAAGGAAGTTGCAAATGGGAAGGTCATCTCTGTCGTGCTCAGAAGAGTAAATACAAAAGGTCGGACTATGTTGGTGTACACTTAAGCCTGCAACCTTTTTTTTTTTCTTTTTTTTTTCCCCACTAGAAATGCATGTAATGGAGTACGGCAGTGGACTAGCAAGGAATTCAAAGGTTATCGCAATGAATTTCACCAGTTAACGAAGCTCAACGATAGCATCCAACTCTGCTAGTCAAGCGCACAAGGGCACACCAAGTGTACACATAAATGGAACTCAGCCACATTGGATTAACACAAACTGATGGTACGTGCCAGGAAGTAATGGTATTTTTTTGGCTGCTGGCACATACAACCTCAGAATAAATACCTTGGCTAGCATTATCTTATTTCCTTACAAATAAATACAATCACTTGCATGAACGGAAGTAAACAACTTTGCATAAGTTATGCTTTCTTCGAAGACCGCCTGCCCTAAATCAGCATTCATGCTTTGAACAGAAAGTAGAAAATTTGTTAACTACGAGTTTTCCTGCACAGACATTAAATTTAAATTTTTAGATTGAGGATCTTTACGAACGTCATTTCAACAAAAAAATGAAGGTAAGAAAAGGGAAAAGAACTCGCTAACGTCTACTATCGCTTGATGTTAATAAGAAAAGAAATTGCCCATCATTCGTATTTTTCCATACTATATATATAAGCTAACTTAAGGTTCCTTATTTCAATTTTTTAAAGAACACAGCAACCGTGTAAATTTCGAGCGCATCACTACAAACATGCTTTCGCTATATTCCATTAAAAACAGTCAAGGTATAAATAATTGAGATAATTTTTTTAAGAGCGGATTTTTCATAACATATGTAGAGATATGTTGTGAGTCAGCACTACCAGAATAAAGTAAGTGAATGCAGTATGTGAGAACTTATTGTCAAATCAATCTTGTTCAATGTGACGCGTGAGACGATCTTGGATAAAAAAATGTTATATTGTAAATGTTATAAGAATACTACATACATTTATAGAAAACATTGAAAATAAAAATCTAGGCATCTGTTCAGGAACCTTTGTTGCACTATCATGTCATTAAAAGTCCAGTATATGATAGTTTGTTTGACAAAATTATAGTCATCACAAATACTAAAGTGACCGAAAAATAAAAAGCAGAAATAGGATAAAATATAATAATAATTTGGATTCACAATTAACTGCCCATCATTCTTTACCTCCATAATGAAGAGTCATCTGAAAAATTTTTATTCATAGAAGTTTTTAAAAAAATTCCTCCTCCATTATCACTTGGTAAAGTCTGTACATGATGAAAAAAATTTCTCCACTGAAACCAATCACCTGTTACGAACTACGGAATGAAGGCCGCTCCATTTTCATAAAACACAAATGGCTTCATATTATCATACCTTCGTAACAAAAAACTCCCAAAATTTTAACCATACATAAAATTAATACCAAGTAATATTGCATTTACACTGTGGGTCACGCAGTGGTCTATAACATACAAAACACTGCTAATCTGATTCAACTCAACAACCTATATTTTATAAAGACCAAAAAGGACCAATTTCCATCAGCTGCCATGATAGTATAGTGGTCATTATCTCTCGTTGTGGCCGAGAAGACCCTGGTTCGATTCCAGGTCATGGCACATTGTCATTAAATTTTAACTTGTGGATATTTTTTTCAAGCGCCGATCTTCTGCCTTCTTGCATCTGTCGTCGCCTAAAATACAAAATGACAGTTCAACCGAACGCCGGTTCAAGGGGACTTCTTTACCAGCGAAGTCACATTGAATATCCTCTTAAAATTAGATTTCTTTTACATTTTTATATAATAAGTCACGAATCAACAAGTATAAATAGAGCAGTTGATTAATAGAATAAAAAGCAGTTTTTAACCTCACGAGAAGTTCACTCGTCTGCAGGATAATACAATAAGTCATACAGTAATCTAAACGACACATCAAATTACCTACCTTGCCTTTTCTTTTGCCAAAGAAGAAACATGCCGGCAACAAAGCTTCATGCAATATACTGTGTCAGTAAGCATCAAGGTCATCAAAAAGGGAAAGATTGCTGCTATTCTTATAGAGTCATTCTTTTGTACTGGTGAAATAATCTGTGCTTCAAAGTGAAAGCCAAGATGTTAGAAAAGAAAAGGTCACCGTGCGTTCAGGTCAGATATTTCTATACATTATTAGATAAATAAAAAAGAGATTAGTATTAGAATGCCTTAGAAATATGTTTGGAGTTCTAACTCTTTGCGCTACACGTGCTCTAACATATTCCAACTTGAAGGCGCATAATTTTATTGCCATGAACTATACCGATACATTAAACTAGGTCTGATTCATGCTGAGGCACCCATGAGCATGATAAATATGCGCATTTAACAAAATTACGGCTGTCATACATATCGTGCCAAGGATCCAAGATTTATGGCCCTAGCCCTCCAATCCTACACAACTAGCGTCTGTAAAGTCACGAGGTCAAAGCGACACAGCTAAATTTCGGAGCTAAAGCCGCCAGTCGTTGGACGGAATTCTAGCTTCAAACGGTATATTCCCTGTAGCTGTACCTGCAAAGCGCATCATTTATACACCTGGTCCACTGTAACTCTAACGGCCCTAAGAGCTCGTACTGGAAATCTAGCACTTTTGACACAATGAACGAAGGCGGAGATTCTGCTCATGACTTAGCTCAAGTCCGAAAGCTCATAGATGGCATGAACGCATTAGTAAAAAGCCACAGTAAGCTTCAGCAGCAAAAACAAAGTGGTACACAAGGTATACATGAAAAGAAGGATTGTCTCAAGCTTTCTATATTCAAACGTTTTGGATCCATTAGATAGCCCAACTCAGCCGGGCGCTGCAAACTCAGAGACAACTGCAGTAAGCAACGATCAAGAAGTGTCAGCGTATGTATTCAACGGGGGATGAATTCCGGTTCTCAGAAAAGTTCTCAACTTGAACCTATCAGAATTATGGACTGACGCATTTATTCACTATCAGGGACAAAGCTATTGATCCTCTGCCTGGAAATACCATCATCATCGAAGTCGCTCACAACATTTTGAACCGTACACTTTACTTTTCTCTGATGCGCAAGTGTCTTTCATTGCTCCGTGACTTTTCATATTCATTTGAGGACTAAAATTCGATGCTAACAAACCATACACTATTGCAGCGGAAGCGACGATAGAGCCTCTTATTAGTTGGCTGAGAGTTTCATTTGCAGACCCTGCGATATCCGGCATGGTTTTGCAATACAAGGGGTTTGACGGCCTGTGGAAGTGTTTACTAAACAGTGGGTAATCTGTTTGATGGCATATTGACCAATGTTGTATTAGAAAAATGGCTGATCTATGATGATAGGGGATGATTCATTGAAGCGTATACTGAAGCAAGCTCTGAAAGCTGGTTCCATGGTGCAAATGCGAGTTCCACGGGCGCAAGATTTATTGAGTGTAAGTAATAAAAGGAAGCCATCCATGATTGAAGGTGATGAGGGGAGTAGGTTGCAGGGCGGTTTGGGACAAGGACATGATGAATTAACACTACTCTTGCAATAGTCCGGCTATTCCGATAAGCGGTTACTGGACTTGACTAAAGGATAGCATATAGGTGTTGGAAAGATGGTCATTCGATTTGCGTGTGCATACGACCGGATAGCTTATGACAAGTAGTGGACTAGTTGAATGTAGATACTATGGGAAAATACCCATTATATTACCATTGGTTATATGGATAAATAACTTGACAAATAGTGTGGCAAAGAAATATGCCAAAATATATTATCTATAGAGTAGGGTGGGGAATGTTTGGGCTGTCTATAATTCTACTGTGGTTCCGGTGGATGTTTTGTCGATATAAACTGCAGATCTCACAGTTTTGCAAACCTCTTCTTCCCCACGATATGTCTCTGAACATAATCGTTCACAAACACTCCATTTGGATCCAGCTTCTCTTGGACGGTAAGAAAGTCAGAGAACTTTGGATAGGATCTTTCAAGGTCAGATTTTGTTTGTCCGTGGGCCTATCGAAGATGAACATAGTGAGTCACCTTTGAATACCACTAAACTGACCATAGACTTTGCATGCAGTCATTTCTACTCACCTTGGCCCAATGTGGCCGGCCATCCAAGGATCTCATAACATCTTCGTATGCACGCCAGTACTTTTTGTAGGGAACTGGCTTTCCGTAGGGTCTATACGCGGTGAAAAGATACAGTTGAGTACACAATCGTAGATATTCAATATGATACGTTTAAACCTACCTGTACATAATCACTCCAATGTAACATGTCTTGCGTCCATAAGAAGGACTCAACCAAACATCATCGGCATCCACAAATCGGATTTCGACAGGAAAGTGAACTTTGAGGTCCGACGACTGTATGAACTTTTCAATTCTCTTTAGTGCTTCAGGAGCCTTCTCTAGAGGAATGGCCCATTCGTTGACGTATTGAGGGAATAGACAATCAAAGTTAAACACCTTGTAACTGTCATCTACAACGTGTGTTGGTGTTGAATGAACTTTATCGTAAAAAAATCTTGTGAGACTTGGTATCATAGAGGGGCGATATCGCGCAATATTGAGAGCAAATTGGTAAACATGGAATCCAACAAAAGTGTATTTGAACCAGCTGGGCTTGTCTTCGGTAACAGGCTTGGTAGTCCGGTTAGCACGCCAAACGACGCAGTCATCAGTATGAGGATACCACCATACTCGAACATGTTCTGCAGAGTTGATAACAGTGTCCCAGTTTTGTAACACATTGTCGAACTTGTCGGGTTCTTGTTTAGCCTCCAATAAAAAGTCGGGTTCTACTTTCAAAGACATTCTTGTGATGACTCCCAAGCATCCCAAGCTGCACCTGGCTGCTTCAAAAACATCTGGGTTGGAAGAAGGGGAACAGTACAAAATTTCTCCGGTTCCACTGACGATAGTAAGGTCTGTAATCTGAATGAAAACATTAATGCTCTAATCAACTGCTGATTACAAGAATTTTGCTATAGCTTACCATAGTAGGAAGGCTTCCAAACGCTGTACCCGTTCCATGAGATGCGGTGGCCATGACGCCTGCCACGGATTGATCAGAAATTGAGCCCAGATTACTGAGAGCCATACCATTGTTCTTCAACACTTGATGCAAAGTATGCAAGTCCATGCCGGCTTCAACTGTAATAATGCCTTTCTCACGGTTGACAGCTAGGACTCGATTGAGCTTGTGTATGCTGATCATATAATCATTGGTGAGAGCAAGGTCAGAAGGAGAATGACCAGAACCAACGACTTTGATATGTTTTTTGTTTTGGACGGCGAGTCGTACAATCTATAATAAAAGAAGGAAAGGGATTAACATGGCATGACCTTTGGAAATGTTCAGTGCGAATCCCGGATGTTCAACGTCAATTCCACCAAATATTACCTCTGAGACCTCTTCTTCGGTTGAAGGCTCGAAATATAACTCTGGGCTGCAGCCAAAAGTATTTGCCCAGTTTCTAAACTGATGGTTATCTTTTGCGATGGCCTTCAATTCTGGTGCCAAGTTTTCCATTGCGATCGTTGCGGAATCTCAAGGCTAAAAGGAATAGAGTTTTTTTTTTGTCATCTATCAGATTTTTTTTTCTTTCAATGTTTTACTGGTTGCCATTTTTATCCTTCGGAGATTCTCAATCATCGACTGAACAGCATGAGGTCCGATGAATCCGTCACTTTTGGAACTGCGGTAAAGATCGAAGATGTATTAATTAAGGTACTCCTTCGAAACTTTTTCATCGATCGTGATCTGTTCATGCATTGCTTTTGTTTGGTAAAATGTCATTGATCACCCAGCCATCGGATAAATAATGACACGGGTTGGCGCCACTATGACAGTTGAGTGAGATCAAATGGCGCACAGTGGTGATCATTGCTCTACTTTTAATACCCTTTAATCTCACGCACAAAGCAAGCGTCGATCGACTCTTCGAGTTTTTTGGAGCAAGGTGGACATGAACTTTGCAATGAACTAAAGGTCTTATGTGGATTTCTTATCTTCAACTACGGTCTTTACATCTTTGATGATTGCCTGGAATACATCGATTCCGATAACATTATAGCGTTTTCGCATACCTTGCCGTCATGAGTGCTGTTGCAATGTGTACCTCCGTAATACACCCTAAGTTTGAACAAAAGCATAAAGCCGTAAGTAACAGACGGCATTTCTGATAATCATTGGCATATAACTAATATAAAGTTTAGTATAGAAGTAAGCCGTTTCCAGTGATTGCTGCCATAACCGTAAGCTGTTGCTTTAATTTTGACCGAAAAAGTGAGCTATACCACAGTTTAGTATCGTATCTACTAGATCAGAGAAATTTTAAGACACATGCTGTAATTCAAGCTGCCATTCTCCAAAAACCGATATTTTCTTTCTCAGTTTGCCGATTTGATTTGATTCGATATGATTGGAGTCGACTTTATCTGGTACGGTCTAGCATCTATAAGACATAGTTTGAACGAAGGCAGGGAGCTGATGACATTTCTCTCCCGCTGTAGCTGTTTTTTGGGCTATTAATGCTCTTGTGTTAAGACTTTTAAAATTGAGAAGCAGATAAATTCGTTCTGCTTGGTAGCATTACTAGTCGTCATAACGTATTGCACGAGAGTCTTTGAGTCAAACTACTGAAAATTTCAAAGTTACAGCGGTTGCCTTGCATACTGACAAGTGATCGGATAATTCGATTCTATCGATGATGCTAATCTTTAAACACTGGCCCTCTTGTCAACCGTCTATTCTGCAGCTGATGTACCTGCATGGTATTATTGAACAGCTCCGTCAGTAAGGCCACGGTACCCGCAATTTTTGTGAGTGAACACTTGAAGAATGCAAGCAGACGTGAATAATATAAGCTGAAACAGATCAAACAATAGGAATTTATATGTCTTACAGGGCCTTGGTTGTACTTCTTGTGTGTGGCATTTTTTTTTTCAAAAAAAATAACTTTAGTTCAGTCACGGCGAAGTTGTGAACCACAAATTACAGCACAAAGATGTTTACACCCCGCCACGCCTTTCCTTGCTAGTATGGATGCTTCTGCTGCTAAGCCGATTGCTATAGAAATTAGCAATCAATTGAGTGCTACAACAGCTATCAATAGAGCAGTAAGTAAAATATGATGAATCATTTTTTCGACTTCAGTCATGTAACATGTTGTCTACTCCAACTCTCTCAAAAAAGTTGTCCAATGCTGACAAGGCCATTACTGAAAACCAAGGTGAACTCTCAAAGGCACAAACTGCGTATATCAAAGTACGTTATCTTCATAAGAAAGAGTAGTGAATGTAGAATCAGATATGGAAGCAAGGCATTAGAGTCATGAAGTTACAGGGCCGCTGACTTACGCTTATATTATTTCTTTCAGACTCGCGAGGAGAACCAGGGAATTAATGCCATCCTGGACGATATTAAGCAACAGTCCTTAGAGCTAGAAAAAACATTTGAACAAATTGACCAACTGGAGGTACGTTATCCCGGTGTGTAAGAGGATCAGCTAATGAAAGTAGGATATTGACGAGCCTTTTAGATGTTTGTCAATCACGTCAAGGATACCTTCAATCAAGTGGCTGACTGCGTGGGATCGATGGAAAAGAGCGTTCTGGCCAACAGTGGCTTATCTGTAGGATCCATACCGATGTCTTTTAAATTTGTGAGCGTCTTTGGGACTGGAGCTAGTGGTTAGCTTGCATACTAACACGTTTTATTCTACAGCTGTCTGGTCGCCCAACCGTAGTGGAGGCTCATACATATTTTCCACCACCCAGAGAGGTAGACATAGTATCTACCTCAACATTTTTTCCATCTACAAAGGAATAAGGTGTGTTGGATGGCGTTCCTTGTCGCCGATACTGCTGTCAATGGAGGAGAGAAAAAAACTCTCGCACGAGTTTAGTTCAGTAGGACCCGCAATCGATTCATACAGCCGAATAATACCTCAAATGCCCTCTCGCCCAGCCTAACGGACTATACAAGCTTGTTTTCCAATTTTTTCAATTCATTTTGATTGGTCCTTCTACTGTTCTCCTCGTCGTACTAATTTACAATGACGGCAGCGAAGATGTATACAGTGCGGACGCCGATCGTACACTCAATACCCGACGATGGCTTCGACGTCGTAGATTTCCGCTGGCATCCATCGTTTAACCTCTATCATTTCTAAACCAACGTCCCATAATCGACTCTCTTTGGATATGCATATCAGTTAAGGACGCATAGCAGCTTTGGAATTGTATGGCAGGGCTTTTCCGTTGTAAGGAGTAATAGCATCAGCAAAGAGGTGATAGCGATTTCCGACTGGGACCGAAGGAACAGATGTAGTCAATATTCTCATTTACAATAAAGCTACGCACAAGGTGTCATGCGCCATGCATCTATGGTGGACTACGTTTACCTGATTGTGACAGTCAAAGTAAGCTCATCCATTTTACTTTGGCGATATTGTGAAGCAATATGCCCTAGCCATTACAGGAGAGAAGTTTGTCATGACTTTTTACCGACGCCATCCTCTATTCTTTTCACTTGTCAGTATACAAAGGAAAAAGTTAACAAAATATATTCCAGTCATTTCAATACTGTGAGCGAGATTTTACAAGAAGGGTCCGAACGCCCTAAAATGACTTAAAGGACTTCTAAATTATAACTGGATACCATCTAGGGATATTTTCTCAAATAACATCTTCAATTGCTAGAACAGCATCTGCCCTCCCAACGCTGTTCTGAAAGACAAGTAGGATTTTTTCACAATAACCACTCTGTCACTACGTCTTTACAACAACAACCGTCATTAATAAATGGTTAGCCTGACATCGCGTATAACATTCAGGTTTCAGCACGTTGGCAAAGCATCTTGGAGTAGGTTACCGTTTTGCTAGTCAAATAGTATGGCCGACTGTAAAATAACCTTCGGTGCTTTTCGAGTTTGTATCAGCACCAAAGGTTGCCTGGAACAAAGTAGGCGAATGCGTTGCGGCATGGGTGCGGGATTAGCGTAGCTCGCTCTTTAATCGGCAATCAGATAGCGAGCTTGGTAGTAATCCCTAATCCAACTCGGAGTATTCACAGGTTAATTCGAAGCTTCGTTCGTGTTGGTTCTTACTGCTTACGTGGCTACAAAAGCATTGTTGCGGCAAAAAGGGTCTGCATGGCAGACGAAAATACAAAGAATGATTGGAAGGTTAACATAAAAAGAACTGGTTAGGAGAATCGGTGTTTGAACCTATCTCAAAATATCAAAAATATATGACAATGTGCCATGACCTGGAATCGAACCAGGGTCTTCTCGGCCACAACGAGAGATAATGACCACTATACTATCATGGCAGCTGATAATTTGTGGTCCGCGGTAATTTTTATCTTTAGTTAAATACGTTAAACTGGAAGTTCTTCCCATCTATTCTTCGTTTGCTCTCTGTCCCTTTTTCTGTAAGGATTGCTATACGTTATTTATACTACATTTTACTAAACATCTAACCATCTGGTTCTCGTCTCATCATGCGTATCGCTTTGTGATGTTTTGTTCTATGATATATATATCGGTTGGAGATATGCGTCGGGTTATATGCGTAGGGTATATGGGTTGTTATTAAAACACATTAACGGAGTTTGAATTATACCACTTGATTGTCTGGTAAAGTATCGTGTTTCAATGTCTTGGGTGGTATCCTCCTGGGTATCTTTGTGCTGGGTACAAAGTGTCTTTTAGGTGTCCCTCCTAGTTTTGTTTCTTTAGGTGTAACGGTTGTGACGTCTACTTCTGTCGTCTGGCTGACGACAAATTGTTAGGCAGCTGAGAGACAATTCTCTCAGTTGACTCTCATGAACACCCAATAGACCTTAAACACCTTCCGTGACTATTTTCCGGAGAACAGCCATTAGGAATAGAGTTCCATTCAATAAAATACACACTTCTTTACCTTATTATCGTTTCAGATTCTTAATATAGCAGTTACCTTATTATCCCTTTGTGTCACTTTTATCTCGAATTCATTGAACTGTTCAGTCCGGTTCCCTGTCTATTACTCTCCCAAGCTACCTTTTTTTTATTTATCTCTTTTATTTGTTCAATCCCCTACCTAGCTCCCTGTCAATTTGGTGCAGGTATGTGGAATTTGCCTTTTTATATCTAAAAGACGTTTGCTAGGCCATATTTAATTACGACATTTGGGTTACCCTAAAAAATACTGCCACAGGCGAAACCTTGGCCCAGAAGTTAGCTACAGACAAGAAGATGCAAGGAAGTTCATTAGCCAAGTGCGTTACATCCATCGTCCAAAGCCCAGGAACGTTCGTTTTAACGCACCTGCCATTCCCTCCTCCAGCACGCCAATGGAGGTAAATGAGGTGAATGAGTCCAATGTTTGGGACGCCGACAGTGACTGGTCTGCCGACGAGTGGTCTGAGTCCAAGTCGTCACAGGAGAGTAACTCCACTGAACTCATCGACCACCAAGACGAAGAAGAAAGCGTAGATCAGGACCTTACTTCCTTGTTGGCACATTCTGCTGTGAAGTATGACGTCACCATAAATAGCATGACACATGAGGCCACCATGGATTCAGGGTGTGCCATCAATATCATCGGAAGTAATATCGCAAAAGAGTGGGAATCCCTGTCACCAAATCCCCCCCCCCAGTGGTATTGAGGGGATTGACCAGCAATATCACCACCATTGGTTTGATCAAAAAACTCCCAATTCGTATAGGCGGAACCCTCTACCCTGACTCTGTCCTTGTACAAAACGAAGACCCTTTATTAAGCAATGCGTGGATGGTGAAGC
Source organism: Umbelopsis ramanniana AG (assembly GCF_025399195.1). Classification (NCBI taxonomy): domain Eukaryota; kingdom Fungi; phylum Mucoromycota; class Umbelopsidomycetes; order Umbelopsidales; family Umbelopsidaceae; genus Umbelopsis; species Umbelopsis ramanniana. Next base: position 84,724 of record NW_026252133.1, read on the forward strand.
ACAAAGCCTATCCAATCCCCTACTCGAAAAAGCTCATTGTCGAAAATGACGCTGAAGGCTTAAAGTCTACCCTGTGTAGGTAGTAGCAAAAATGCAGTCACTACGTTATCAGATGCATGCTGTGTATCTCTGTGAAATTTACTGGACCCCCAGATGTGGCCAAACTACAACTCGCCCAGACAGAAGTCAAGTTTGTGAGTCTTCCTTTCGATGATCCTGAATTGGACACACTGCAGCTCAACAAAGCAACTGAGAACACACCCTTGGTACTAGTGGAATTGCTACAAGACATGGATGCCGTATTCATGGAAACCAGCGGGTTGGGGAGAACTGCTAAAATAGAGCACTCCATTGATACCGGCGATCCGATCCTATACGGAACAAGCCGTACCGTTTGAGCCTACCAGAGGATAAGGCTCTGCAAGAAACACTGAAAAAGCATATGTACAAGAAGTTGATACGTCCTGGCAACCCCGATTGGACCTCTCCCATTTTCTTCCGGCCGAAAGGCGATGGAACATTCCGCCCAGTTCATAACTTTGTCAAGCTCAACAAGGCAACCCGGAAGGACCACTATCCGTTGCCTAAATCGACGAAATCCGGGATGAACTAAATGATTGTAAATATTTCTCAACCTTGGATGCAGCCAGTGGATTTTTTCAGATCCCGATGTATGAAAGGTCCATTGGAAAAGCAGGTTTCGCCTGTAAATACGGAACCTACGAATACCTAGTGATGCCCATGGGATTGAAAAATGCACCAGCGACCTTTCAGAGGTTGATGAACGATGTGCTGCGTAACTGTTTGGGTCGCCACGCTTTGGTTTACGTTGACGATATCATCGTTTTCTCCTAGACTCTTGTACACCTCCAGGAAGTTTTAGCCGCCCTTCTTGATGCAGGCATCACTTTGAAAAAGGCCAAGTGCAAGAATGGGGCCACTCACATTGACTTTCTCGGCCACCATGTCAGTGGAAATGGTTTGAAACCTCAGGTGAGCAAAGTTCAAAAACTGCGTGAAATGCGAGACCCACTGAATGCGTCTGAAGTAAAGTCATTTGTGGGATTCGCCGGATATTATCGAAGATACATTCCCAATGCTCTCGGATTGCCGAACCACTGGTTGCATTGACCCGAAAGAATGTGCAGTGGACCTTTGGAGAAGCCGAACAGGCAGCCTGTCGTCAACTAAGACGTATTCTCTCGAGCGCCCCCTTGTTAGCGCATTTCAACCCAGAGGAAACGCAAATCCTCACAACAGATGCCTCGATGACTGGACTAGGGGCGATCCTATCTCAAAGCCCAGATGGCACCGGTGAGAACGAACGAGTGATACCTTATGCCAGCAAGTCGATCATCGGCCCAGCCAAGAATTACTCCGCCACGAAGCTAGAGCGATGGCCGTAGTATGGGCATGCGAGCTATTTCGACACTGTCTGGTGGACGTCCTTTTAAATAGTATACAGACCATGCTGCCCTGCCGTACATCTTCAACGACCCCAAACCAAAGGGTCAACTCGCTCGATGGGTCGAAAGGCTTTCAATCTTCGACTTTGAAGCCAGTTACAGAAGAGGCCAAGACAATGCCGCGGACGCATTGTCTCGCCTCTTATAAAAAATACAACACTAGACAGCCGTCCCCCTACCGTCAGTTTAAAGGGGGAGGAGCGCGCTCATAAAAGTTCGCAAAGAAAAAAATCAAAGAAAAGCAATAACAGCAAAATACGAAAAACATCGAAAAATCAAGTAACACAAAAAAAAATAAAAAATATGCAACCTTTAGAATCAGTACATCATCAGATCAGTAACTAAATCAAATCAAATCAAATCAATACCAACATTCACACACAAAAACATAAAAACAAAAATGGATTTTACTTGGTACTTAGTCCTCCACGACTACCTAAAGCACCACAATTACCCGCACGCGTCCACTAAAGAAATCCGACAGCGTATACGAAACAGCAGCCGACGCTACTATGCTGCAGGACAACGATTGTACTTGAAATCCGATTCCCCAACCTCTATAGAAGTGTTACACTCGGCCAACCTCCGAGACACTGTCATCAAGATACACGAAGAAGGCCACTTTGGAACTAAGAACACATACCTCAGAACCAAACTACAGTTCTACGCCGAACACTTATACGAAACATATCAAGAAATCGTTAATTCATGCGACGTATGCCAAAAACGTGCAAGACCTGCCTTCAGAAGGACCGTGCCCGCACAGCTGACAAGGCAGCCCAAACAACCTTTTGAAAACATAGGAGTAGACGCAGTGGGACCACTCCCTGTCACCAAAGCCGGAAACCGCTACCTCTTAGTAGCAATTGACCTTCTAACCCGTTGGCCAATTGCCGCCGCGGTCCCGGACATAACGGCCGAGTCCACGGTAACTTTCCCCATGGACCACGTAGTTTGCCACCATGGAGTGCCCAATAGAATCATCAGTGACCGGGGAAGCAACTTCACGGCCAGGCATACAAAATCTTTCTTCGAAAAGCTGCATACCAGATGGAAACATAGCACCGCGGCTCGACTACAAACCAACGGCATGGTAGAGAGGATGAACCAAACACTGACTCAGACCATTGCCAAGTTGTCCTTAGCCACCGAAGATGCTTCCGGAATGGCCATAGAATGGGACATGGTGGTCAAGAAAGCGCTGATGGCCATCCGCACCATGCCCAACAAAACCACTGGCTACACAGCAGCCAAACTGTTATACGGAAGAGAGCTCCGCACACCCTCTGCTTGGGTACCAGATGAAAGCGAATGGATCGAAGGAGACGCCCCAGGAGAAGCAGAAACTCGCATGCACGTCATCCGTAACCACCTCAAGGAGTCGAGAGAGGAAGCTATAACTCGAAGTGAGGAGGAAGCTCGACGACGCAAGATACGTTATGACAAAACAATCTACATGCGATCCTATGAAGCCGGTTCCAAAGTTTTGTTGTTAGTGTCGGAAAAAGCGCACAAGTTCGCGGCTTTATGGGAAGGACCTTACACCATAGAGCGTGCTTTCCCCCAACGGAAACTTCCTCTTATATGGTTATGACCATAATCCGGTACATGGAGAAAGACTCAGGGAATACATCGATCGAGACAATTTGATTCCAGAAGTCGGCTCACAACGACACGCTCAGAACATTGTTTATCAGAGATGGAGAGAACCCAACCGCGACATTTAAGTCTCCAGCACACCCCATTACACCGACCCCATCTTTCTCCATTCGGGTTTTTTCTTTCTTTCCCTTATATATTTCTTTTCGGTACCTTTCTTTCTCTTCTATTGGATTCTTTTATATATTATCCCTTTATGTCACTTTTATCTCGAATTCATTGAACTGTTTCAGTCCGGTTCATTGTCTATTGCTCTCCCAAGCTACCTTTGTTTTATTTCCTCTCTTTTATTTGTTCAATCCGCTACCTAGCTCCCTGTCAAAATTGTCGGATCTCAGCTTCTGTAGAGTCCGAACTGTATTCTTGCAATAATCTTCTGAGTCTATTCTTCGCCTCTAGTATATGCTACTAGTGATTATTTTGCAATCCAGGTTACTCCTTGAGAAATAGACTGTAAAACTTGTGTTTTTCAATATTGATCTTTATTGCTATCAATTGCTCTACTACTTATACTTGTTTGTTATCGATGTACATGACTAATGGTCTGTACAAGTTAAGTTAGGGAGTTATCTAGTAAGTGTGCGATTTGACTTAGATACGTTTAGTTGGTCTTGGCTTGGTTTAGCGTTGCTGAGAGATGAACTTATCCTCGGTGTAGTTTATCGACTAGGTCTGCTCGTAGGTGGAATGGTACATACGGGGATAAAGTGCCGTCCCGATGTTTTCTGAATAGTTCATTTTCTTCGTCTGCAATAAAGTGTTGTGCTTCACTGGTCACTTTGTTTCGTAGTTCTTCTGGGCAATCGGTGGGTATTTGTCCGGTACGCAGGTATTGGTATACATATAGTGGCCAGTCAGAGTAGTCTGTTCCGAATATCGGTGCAACATAAGCACTATCGTGGTCCGGTCGTCTTGATAGGGCATTGGGTACGATGTTATTCCTGCCCTCCTTGTAGTGGAACGTTATATCGTAGTGTTGGATTTCTTCAGCCCATCTCTGTAGTCTATTAGCTACACGTTTTTGTTCTGGAATGTATGTAAGTGGCTTGTGGTCTGTGTATAGGTCAATATGTAGACCTATGTTCTCGTATCAGTTTATTCTTTACCCCTAGTGCTCTACTAGTGATTACTTCGCAATCTAGGTTCCTTGTCAATAAACTATACTTCTTCAGTAAATGCTTTGGTACTTGAATACTGATCTTTATTACTATCATTTGCTCTACCATTTATACTTGTTCATTATCGATATACATGACTAATGATTCGTACAGGTCAAGTTAGTGAGTGGCTTCGTATTCTACGATCTGACTTAGATATCCATTAGTTGGCCATGGCATTGTTTAGCGTGAATACGGCTTGTTCCAGGAACATGTCCCATTTTGAAGTGGAGCCGGCAACCAATTTCGTGACTATAGATCCTAGAGTACCGTTGTACCTTTCTGTCTTGCCGTTAGTTCTGGGATGATATGCGGACGATTTCAAGTGTTTGACTTTTTGTAATTGTAGGTACTCCGCCAACGTGCCTGCTAGGAAGTTGGTTCCTCTATCGGTGACGATTTCGTCTGGACATCCGAATTTCATCACAATTTCTTCGTAGATGAAGTTAGCGACTGCTTGTTCCGTCGCTTTGGGTACTGCTTTTGCGATTCCCCAATCGGTAGCGTGGTCGATGGCCGTGACTATCCAGCGGTTTCCATTTCGTGTGGTTGGTAGTCGTCCAATAAAATCCAGTCCCCATCTAGAAAAGGGTCGTTGGGCAACTGGCAATGGGTGAAGTACTTCCAGTTCTTGATTGGTGCTAGGTCGTAGACCTTCCACGTAACAATGCCATTGTTGTAATGCGGTGACAATGGCTAGGAATTCTCGTTCATTTGCGGCATAGTTTCTGGCGGCTGCTTTCAACTTTTGACTGAAATATGCTACTGGGCGCATTACCTTGGGATCTTCCTCACTTGGCTGTTGAAGTACGGCCCCTATAGCGAAATCTGAGGCGTCCGTTTCGATCACAATCGGTTTGGTAGCGTCATACATTTTCAGCACTGGTGCCGACACGAGCTTGGTCTTGAGTTCCTGGAATGCTTCTTCGCATTGTGGTGACCAGTCCAACTTATCCGACTTCTTCGGTTTTCCTTCTGTCAGGCGGTGTAGAGGTGTAGCGATTTGGGCGAAGTCGCGAATGAACCGTCGGTAATATGAAGCCATTCCAGTGAATTGACGTACTTCTGTCACTGTTGTCGGTCGCGGCCACTCATGGATCGACCTTGTCTTTTTGGGGTCAACTTTTAAACCGTCTGCCGAAATACGATGACCAACATATTCGATCTCGGCAAGGCCGAATTCTGATTACTTGGGGTTAGCATACAATTGGTGGGTTCGTAAAGTTTCTAGTACTTGAGAGACGTGTTCCTGATGTTCTTCCATGCTTTCGCTGTAGATTAGGATATCATCCAGATATACCACGACGAAATGGTCGAGGTATTCCTTCAACACTTGGTTCATCATCTTTTGGAAGGCGGACGGGGCGTTACAGAGTCCAAAAGGCATTACCAAGAACTCGTATTGGCCGTATCTGGTGTTGAATGCGGTCTTTGGTACATCGTCAGGTTCGACCCGCATCTGCCAGTATCCGCTCTTAAGATCGATTTTTGAGAACACACGGGCTTTACCTAGTCTGTCGAAAGACTCGTCAATGCGTGGTAGCGGATACTTGTTACGGACGGTGAGTTTCTTTAATGCGCGGAAATCCACACATAACCTTAGACTGCCATCTTTCTTTCGTACGAATATGACAGGTGAACTCCATGGTGATTCCAAAGGTTGAATCATGCCTTTGTCTAAAAGATCTTCCAACCCGCATTTTGATTTTGCGATCCTCGACGATATATAATATCAAAATCGTAATCTACAAGTTTGATAAGTCCACGGACAATACGAAATGGAGCATCTTCCTTCAGTTTAAACAATACCGCAAGGCATGGTGATCCGTATATACAGTGAACCTGCTTCCCAAAAGATAGTTCCGAAAGAAATTGATGAAGTAAACCACAGCCAAGAACTCGCACTCATAGGTTGACCACTTGCGTTCTGCATCAGTAAGAGTTCGGCGATAACTCAGTTCAACATTAGTCAACGGTATATAAATCCTGAGCTCCTAATGAAAGGGAAACAGCCTGTGAAACAACGGAAGAAATGATCACCTGCTGCCGTGGTTCAAGTACCTCTTAATAATTTGGATATCTGGGAATTCTTGAGTAAGGCTCCAGCCCCTTTGTCATATGGACATTGGATCGTAATGGACCCAACAGCCGCGAAGCTAGTCCAAGGCGAAACTTGTTTTTAAGAAGCAACATTGGAAAGAACTGACACGGGATGTTCAAGGTCATGTAAATTTCGTAGATGACGTACAAGTCAACCAAGAGGAAGACCCCCTCAAGTGCCTTTGAAAATTCCGACGACTATTTGTTCGGCTACCGAAGACGATGACGAATCTCTGGTCCAACATGATTATGACTTAGGTACTCTAAAGGACAGTTCACCCTTCGTTATCCCTATTGACATCGGTGGCCACCCGCTCAACGCCGTTCTTGACACTGGTGCTTCCGTCTCCGTCATCAGTACCGCACTTGCTGCAAAGCTAGGGTTACAAGCGATATGCGACAGTCTGTCCTTAAATGGGTTGCTTCCAGTAAAGCAAAAAGCCGGCCGAGTGTGTCCTAACGTAAATATCTCTGTCGCTGGACATCGCCGCCCAGAGCACTTCGTCCTACAGAAGCGTGATAGCGACCTCTTCTATTGGGAATGACGTTTATCAAGGCTTACGATATACAATTTATACCCGAATCAAACCAAGTCTTGTTGCCCACTAGGAATGGACTGATTGCTGTACCTGCGATCGACGATACTCATGTTAATCATGCCAACGATGTGTTTATGGTCTCGGCGTCATTGATGCCCACTAGTACCTCACCTTCCTTCGAGGAGAAAGTATTTGAACTGGTAGTTACTGACGATGTTGCCGACATCATAGAAGAGCACAAGGACGTGTTCTTCGAGCACTCTGGTCCGGGTAGAGTCGACATTGCGGAGCACGAGATAACGACCAGCACAGAAAAGCCGATTCGCAGTGTCCCCTACAGGTTAGGGTGGCACGAAGAAAACGCGCTCAAGGACGAGTTGGAGAAGATGCTCAGCCTAGGGATAATCAGATCGTCGAAAGGGAAGTGGACCTCGCCGACACTTTTTGTCAAGAAAAAGTATGTTTCCCTGAGACCCGTGATAGATTTCCGTAAGCTGAATAGTGTCACCGTCAAGGACGCTTACACGTTGCCCATCATTGACGAGCTCCTGGACTCTGTGGGAGGAGCGAAATACTTTTCGACACTTGACGCTGCCAATGGGTTTTAGCAAATCCCTATGGAAGAGTCTTCGGTCGAGAAGACGGGATTTGTAACGAAGTTTGAGACCTATGAGTTCCTAATGATGCCATTTGGTCTGACCTCGGCACCGGCAACCTTCCAGCGGATGATGAACTCCGTTTTGGCTGGCCTTATGGGACGTTGTGTGTTTGTCTTTGTCGACGACATTTTGATTTTCTCTCCCAACGTTCCCTTTCTTTGGGAGAAACCGCAGCAGCTCGCGTTCTCCTCTCTCAAGATGTCGTTGACTTCCCCACCGGTCTTAACATATGTCGATTTTGATCAAGTGCAGATCTTGACCACCGATGCTTCGTATTCTGGTGTTGGAGCGATTTTGTCGCAGTCTCCGGACGGAACCAAGAAGGGTGAGATAGTTGTAGCTTATGCTTCGCGTGGTCTGCATGGAGCTGAGATCAATCGCAGTAAAAAAAGACAGAAAAACGAGAATAAAAGGAAGAACCTCCCAGTTTAACGTACCTAACTAAGGAACAAGATTACCGCGGACCACACTCTACGCAGTAACGCATTTAGAGGCTTTGGCCGTCGTCTGGGCTTTCCGACATTTCCGCCACCATTCATCCGGACGAAAATGTAGCATTTAGAAGAACCACGCAGCCTTACCGTTCGTTTTCAACCAAGATGACAAGCAAAACTGGGATAAGAAAGTACACTGTGTACGTCAACCGGAATCCTCATCAAGCAGAACGCCAGCCTCCGGTGCGAACAGCATACCTGTGAATAATCGTCCACCTAGAGAAAACCGTACGTTTGTTCGTACCTAAGATTTTGGCACCAAGAGCGAAAAGAGCGCCTCCAAGAAAACTGGCCGTCGAACCAGTAGAAACCCCAATCTGGCAAGCCCTTTTGTCTACACAAGCTCCTATATCCTATGGACAGTGGATGAAAGTGGATGAGAAAGCTAGGACTGATATGCAAGATGGACTTGAATGCAACTCTCCAGGGTGGAAACTCTTTGCGCTTCTCTGCGGTTGTTGAAAACCGGCCTGTCCGGTACTTGACTTTCGGGTTTAACAGATTAAATTGGAATTAAAGATTCTCTTGTTTATTACTTGGGGGTTCTTCGCTATCAATTTCAATATGCTCTTCAAAAAAAATATGTCTTGATACAGTCTTATAAAGTTCACTACTAATTGTCTTGCTGTGCGATACCGTTGATCTTTTTCCTCTTGTGAGGGTTTGCGCTTTCTTCAAAGGGTGCTTCTACGTACTGCCTTTGCAATCGATATTCTTCTTTTAGCTCCTCTGGTAGGAGCTTTTGCACTATTCCCTCGATTTCGATAACTTCTTGTTCTTTTAGCGAGGGTTCGCACTAGGGTCTGGTATATGCGTTCGCACAACCTGTTCAACTAGGGTTGATAAGCGGTCGTTGTGATGTGCTTGCACTGAATCGTCGCTAGAAAGTCCTTGACATACCCAGAAGTGAAGTTCGATCCGCCATCCGTCAGCAAGTATTGCGACATTCCGTCCCCTACAAACTGGCTCGTTGAATAAGAGATTGATAGTCGTACGACAGTCGATAGACGGCGCAGGTGGAGTCAGTGGCCGTTTGGTCAGGTAATCGACTGCAACCAAACTTCCAAATGAATAGGAAAGAAGTTTGCCTCCGTAAGCTTTACGCTTTTGACGCATAAGTGATCACTTTTCTGTTTCTGGGCTACCATCCGGCGCTTCGTCCTCTTAAACGGCATCTGAAATTGGTATGGAATGTAAACTGGTATCTGGCGTGTACGGCTCGTGTGATGGTAGGCCGTTGTCGGCTACCCAACGTGCTCTGGAGGTGGCAGGCCATTAAAACATTGTGTCGATTGAGTAAGGATGAATTTTTCGCAACTTTCGACTGGTACCTTGGAGTCGTAAGTTTTTCCAGGAGATGTTCGCGCTTGTATACATAGGGTTTCGTCGTTTTTGTCGATTACGACATGAGGACGCATACAATTAGCTTCCAGATCAAGATTGATTCCTTTCTTATGCACACGCGACCTACATATACCGTGTTTGTCGACGAGAGATTCACCAGTGATCCAAGGTTGCTTACCGAGAGGAATTCTGAGGAGTTCGCGGAGGTTGGACCTGTATTGGTTTTGGCATGGGGATCGATAACCACGTGTGTATATGCAAGGAAATCAAAGAAATCCAACTGGGATTTGTCCTTGGATGGTGGTTGCCAAAAATCACTTTAGTCTTTTGTTCTAGAAGCTCAAACATGATTTAGGAGAGCCGTATGCTCTTTGTGCTCTTGTAGACCTTCTGCAGATGACAGACTCGTATTCCGTCGATACACTGTTTTACAGGCTTGCTACAACGAGAGCCCAGTCGAACCAGCCGTACTCATCGGACACCCCGTTATAGCCCAACTCTATTCCAAATAATCATTCGGAGGGCACCATTAGACTGGCACAGGAGTATTGTCGCAGACAAAAGTCTGAAGAACCAGTTCCTGCAAATGTAATCACAGACCAGGAAGAAATATATAGAGAAAACCAATCTTCGGGTGGGATGACGATAGCTTGGTACACAATATATCTTACTGAGATATAGATGCTTGCCAGTGTCGTACGATGAATACCCAGCGAGGCAGGGGGATGCAGAGGTATTAGGATGAGGAAAAAAATGGGAATCTTAAGGTGGCAAAATGCAAGGTTCTAGAGGTTAGGGATATGCAATGGGCCTTGAGATGGAGAACTAATTAAAGGTTGGACTGAGCCAAAAATTGAATTAAGGCTTAATGGACAAGACATTACATTTATTATGGAAGAGTGGTGTCGTTAGAAATTTTCTTCTAGTATGCACAATGGTGGATCGTTTTTGGGGCAGCGCCGACACCCCCAGGCAGCCAATGGACCTTCCAATGGCTTACGTAGAACCAGGCAACTTCATTAGCCACCGTTCCACTGGCAATTTTCCTTGCCACCGAATTTTTTTCCTGGTTATATAAAATGCAAGTGACATGGCACATCGTGGTTTCGCCAAATGTGGGGCAAAATGAATTTTGAGAATGTGACATTGGTCAAGCATTCTCTGGAAGAAGAATTGAATTGACCACAATCCACCGGCTGCGGCAAAGGTCAGATCGTTATTGAAGAAAGAAGGAGGAGATTGGCATATCCAACAAGTATTCATAGAAAAGAGTTCGGGTTCGGCTCTTTGATTCCCAACTCTACTACCCCTGCGACAATGAGTTGTCTGTTCTGTTAGCAACAATCATATAGTCTTATGTTCAAGCTAAAAAAACTTAAGTCAAGCAACATAAATTTTCTTGCCATATTGCAGTAGGTAATTCAGTCCGAATTACTCACTTTCTTGAACCCACCTGTTTACTCAATTGACTGCGCATGATTCTTACACTTTGCATCACAGAACAGAGCTACAATATTCAGTTCAAAAAAAATTGCAATGCAAAAATTTACCGTACATGATTTCCAGAATTAATTGTCACTTTTAGAATTGACAAACAATGCCTTTTGTGTCAAGCTGAAAATGTCAGGAAAAAGTCATTAAAATATATGAATTCTGACATATCTTAAAGCATAATCCAAATTTTTACAATGAAACTAATTTAATAAAGCTCTATTGTGGCGAAGGGATATAAGTAGGCCAGTAGGCAGAGGTCGTATGCCAGTGTCTGAATAGAATTAGCAATAGAATTAGTACATCAATATTTATAGTACCTGATTAGCATAGTGGTCTCCTTCGCATAATAAGGAGCTATGGCCCAATGGACAAGGCGCTTGACTACGAATCAAGAGATTCCAGGTTCGACCCCTGGTAGCTTCATATTTTTGAAGGTTTCAAATTTTTTATACCGAAGTTTTTGCCGTTACGGCCGCCTTATTGCAAAAGCTCTCGTATTACTTTGCCAACATGACCGGCACATCTTCATTCTCATTCACATTGTAAACATCTCTCAGTGGTTGTTTTGGTTATAAAAATATACATTATATTAAAGCATGAAAGGAGTTATTTTATACAGGATGCCTTTGGACGGGATAGTAAATTATTATTTACACTGAGGGGTGTGTGTTGAAATATAAATTTTACGGTATTCGCAATCATTCTCTGATCCATTCAGATTTACCACCAGCGGCGTCGGTATCCAGCAGCCTCCTTGTCATAAGCATTAACACGGCCAGATCCGCAGCAGCAAGCCAAGAGCCACCAACCAGATGCAAGAAGAAGAGCAGCAGTGGCGCCAACAGTCATCCATGTAGCGGGACCAAGATGACCGGAAGCTCCACTAATGGCAGAACTAACCTGATGAATACCTTGAAGGTCAATGACGAGACTCATGATAAGGGTAACGAGCATAACAACGAAGGCAAGGAAGGTGCTGAAGGAAGCACAAAGATCGGAACCACGGCTAAAACCGTTAAGGAAGGTGATGGCCAAAGCAAGGAAAGTAAGAGCAGTAGCGATAAAGTACATGACGAAGACAGCCATAAAGAGCTTGTCATGACCAGCGAGACCGTCGATGTTGTTAAGACCCGAGGCTTGACCTAGAAAAAGTGAACGGGGTAGATTAGTATGTGCATCAAAAGGAATGATGTCTACGTCAAGGTAGTAGCCGTTACGTCAAGTAGAGAGGCTCCTACGTCAAGTGCATTTTGAATTAGACTTACTCCATGGGAAAGCAGCTACTGGCTTGCTGCACTCTGTGATTGTTCCACTACCATCTCCCACACAGTAGTTCCATAATCCGAAATCATAAGTTGCACCCGAAGTACTTATTCTTGCAAAGTAAAGGTCCCTCAAGAAAGGCTTGTTGTATGTGTTGCCAATGAGGGAGAAGATCTCAAGGACCAGTGCAGCGAATGTGAGAAAGATAGCTGGAAAAGCAACCATATCAAAAAATAAAGAAGAGTAGATGTTTTCTTCAAGGATCAAAGGAAGACCTCCTTTTATAAGTTAATCGGTCGTCACCCAGAAATAGCCATACGGTGACTTCACGCATTGCATCAAAACAAATTCCTTTTTTGTTCCGCCAGCCTCTTTCACCCGCCTCTGCCAAGAGTGCCCTGATGTTTGTTCCTGATCTTTCTTTATTGTTAAAAGATCTTTCCAGGCAGCTAGCATACTTATATGTCTCAGAAGTATACATGTTATCACAATGCATCTTGATGGGTTGACTATAGCGTACTCATTGCCTAGCGTAGTTGGCGTCAGAAAGTGTCAATTTGTTCCATCATCCTCCTATAGGTTATCTGCTCATGATATCATCCGACTGAGTTTGCTTTTTTTTTAGAGCCTCTCACGTGCAACAGTATTTTTGGCTGGCGGAAGAATTTTCACTCTGGACGCTTCTTTTTTGCCAAGCCAAGCCAGATAATGCCGGACACTGGCTATTTGCCGCCAAATTGGCTGTTTATGCCAAGAGGGAATGAATTTTAATGGATGAATCCTCGTTGCGAAGAGTTTGAACTGCCTCGTGAGCTTCTTTGGTGGCAATATGGCCGGCTGGTCTCTAAAAGGGCTGTCATCTATGACGCTATCCCAGGTTTTGATTCCCCGAAAAGGCACTCCACAAAAAAATGAGAAAGGGGAAACTTTCTGACATAAACGTTTAACAGGCAAGGAATGACTTCCTAGGGTGCAATATTAAATCAGCTTTTTAATAACTATTGATTTTAAGGAATTAAAGCTTTTTTAGTACAGTAGGTGTCAGGTTACGAGAATCGATATGATTTTCAGGTTATGAGAATTGGCATAGCTCTCTACACAATAAGGATTAAATTGCACAATTTGAATGAAGACCTCGTCCTTCATGTTGCAGAAATCAAGCGGCAAGGTTTGCGTACAACTTGCTGAAAACACCGGGCTTTACGCTGCATTTAGTCTCCAAAAAGGTGGCCACTGAACCATAGGTTTCCTCGAGATGAACAAACATATTTTCGATAGCCTGGCGAAGAGGATAGTTAGCGAATGATGTACGTTGAGCATACATCGCTCTGCACCACTTTCACCGGCACACCCATGCTTTCACCGCTCAGTTGGACAGGACATTGCCACTCACTTCTGGTCTTGTCTTCGCAAACTCATCATCAAGTCCCAAGTCGTTCATTTCATCCTTGACGTCTTCATACTCAATAACGAGGCCTTGACGAGACTTGCTATAATCATCCACGATTACCTGACGATCCACGCCACAGGCAGATAAAACCATGGCGATGATAACTCCGGTTCTGTCCTTTCCTTGTTCGCAGTGAATCAGGGCAGGCAATCTTTCTGGATCACTCAGTATGTCCAATACCTACAACCAACGGAATTGGTCAGCCAATGTAGTAGCTTATTACATGTTGTTTCTCTCCAGATAACCAAAACTCACGTCTTGGATTCCTTTGGCAGATGTTTCCGCATAGTCGATGTACATGCCGCTCAAGCCTTTGTGATTCAATACCTGAGAAAATCTCTGCGTAATCTTTTTCAAGTGACCATGTACAGCGTCTTTGGCTGCTTTCCTATGGATCGACAAAGTTGTTACAACAATGACGAACGAGCTATCAAGAGCAACCGGCGCTTACACTTTGGTTTCATTGGATGCAGGTCTAAACACGCCATCTCGCTTGAAGCGGCCACCCCCCACTTGGATTTCAACCAGAGATGTACTTTTGGGTATTTCAGGTGGGTTTGATTCCTTGATCGTACGGACTGGCCGTCAAATATAAATGCTACATGCCTAAATATGAATCAGATGGCGAAACTACTGCAGAGTCATAGCACTGTCTTGACTTACCAAAATACCATGGGTAACCTTATTCGAAGTAGTACTTACAATTTAAACTGCAAAATAAAAGGGTAAAGTCATAAAATGGTGAGCATGAAAATATTTGGAAAAAAAAAATTGAAGGCGTCAACGTACTCTGAAGAAAGTTTGATGACGGTTTGGATCCTATGACGTTCCAAAAACTTACAAAGCTCTGTTGGCTCGCGATCGTCTATGATATAGGGTTAAGATTGCGTACCGTAACGCAGTTGATAAATTGAATTTTTACATACTCAGTTCTCCTGATCGATAAAGCTTTTTCTCTTGAATACTATCGGCAATAGGTTAGAGCCTGCATGGCATCGGTGGACCATGGCCGGTCAGGAGCTCAACCTACCGTTGACCATCTTTTTTCAGCTGTCGGTAGCTTTGATCGACACTCCAACCGACGTCACGATAGTTTACAGCAACTTCTTCATCTGTGGCAGTATGTTGTTCACTGGTATTTTCCATAAGAGCTTTTTTCCAATATTTGTAGAGCAGAAAATGTATTTCAACAATTTTGGGCATTTTTTCGACCGGCCTTTTTAAATTAGGTCGTATCATGTGAGGTGACGCACGGTTGGTTTCCATACCAAGCGCTAGCTAAAAAAAAAAAAAAAAAATGGCCTACCCAAGCAACTTCATTCAAATACAGTATGCTAAGGAAACCGACTCCCGGGCGCAGGGTCACAACTCGTTCAAGATCAAGCAGTAAAAGTAGAGGTATGTTGACGGGCTCTTAGTCGTTTCAATCGTTTTTTTACTAATTGGTTCTCAGTCTCTGTAGCCAATGAAGAATCGAAAGACGCTTTTCCTGATGCAGGGCTAAGTAGAGATCTTTCGGCGACTGACGATCCATCGCTCACTGAGAATGCTACAGTCTCAACGCATACGGAGGTTAGTCCAGATCGAGAGCACACGCACAGCTATACTGCGAATTCCACTGTCAGCGACAAGTTGACGTCGCACGAAGAAAGAATGAAAGTGCTTGAAGCATTGGATTTGAATCAGTCAATGCAACAAGAGATTATGAAACAAATTTCCTGGATAGAGGACAATATTACCTTCAACTTGCAGTATATGGTAAGCGTGATGATCAAGCGACCGTTAAATGAGGAATTGGCTTCTCATATCTTTTTGTTAGTATGAAGTACGCGCCATGCGATGGAAGGAGCAGCGAATCAAACGATCCAAATCGAACCCTTACTATCCTGTATACAAATTACCACATTTCTTTATTGACGATGATGGAGAGGTAATTTGCGAAGTTATGCATCTTTATGGAAGGTTTTGGATCCTGACCAATGCAACTTTCTAGTCACCACCAACGCCTAATACTCCGTATGAATCATCCTCATGGCAAGCATATCGGTATAGGCCATGTAAGTGCTTTGAACGAGAGGAGAATGGTTTGTACGTGAGAGTTGACAGAGTTATTGTGTGTAGGGACACACACTGAAAGGCAGAAGCTAGTGGAAGCTATACGAATGGAAGCCAAAAGATTGATGGCATTGGATTATCACGCAAGGTGGGTTTGGGCAGTTGCCTGAATGTTGCAACAAAACTACCTTTTGTCGTTTGCTAACACTGAGTTGTTATAGCGGTCATCATCATTTAATATGGGACGTGGAGAAAGTGAGTGACGAGAGGTTGGAAGTCTATTCTGTCGATAGAATAGACTGGAAGAGAGTCAGCAAGATATATGTGAGTGTTTGTAAAATGCTCAGTTTTGATGTGAACCTGTGCTAAACCAAATTCAACTAGGTACCTCATCGAACACCTACGGAATGTATGATTCAATGGACCACTCAAGAACATCCAAAAATCAACAAGACGCCATGGTCAGTGTCGGAGAACAGGAAACTTATTGAACTCGTACTGAAAAACGGTCTATATGGAAATTGGGAGAAAATTGCTGTGGAGCTAGGCACCAACAGAACAGTATCTCAGTGTTTTTCGCATTATCAATCTCAGGCTTCTCGACAAAAGGCAAAGAGGCGATGGACAAAGACTGAGGATCGCTTGTTAAAAGTAGTGATAAAGTCCCTTGGTCCTAGGAACTGGCAGCAAATTGCTCACATAGTCGGTGATCGAACTGGTAGCCAATGCTTACAGCGCTGGACAAAAGCGCTAGATCCTGCGATCAGAAGATCTCGATGGGTGCAGGAAGAGGATCATGTTCTGAAAAATGCTGTACAAGTATATGGACTTGGAAATTGGAGATTGGTTCAAAAACATATCCCTGGACGCACCGATATGCAATGCAGGGAGAGATGGGTCAACGTTCTAGATCCTGATTTAAATCACTCCAAGTTTGAATCTGAGGTAATTGTGATGTTTAAAGATGGCAGCTTGCGCGTTGCAGCTCGGTTTTTCGCATTCATACTGACCTCTGCTATAGGAAATGGAGAAGCTGCACAATATGGTCAATGAGCAAGGGCCAAAATGGTCTATGCTGGCTCAACACTTTCCGGGGAGGACGGATAACCAATTACTTCGAGCGTGGAAGAATCACGTTTTGGAGATAGAAAAGGGACTCTGTCTTCTCGAGCCATCTTATGAAAGCACCTCACTTCATGAAAGTGAGCAATATAACCGCAGTGAACCTGTATCTCCTTCTCAATCTGTACCTGCTGATGAAGAGCCGCACGCACCGATTACATCGAAGAAACCTAGTCGAAAGCCAACGCTGGCGAAATCCAAGAGAGGTGGGGTTGTCAAGCGTAGTCGAAAAAATTAGTGTACATACAATCGACCATTGGCGCTTTTTAAATACTGCATACACTGGATTAACTATACCCAAACTGAATTATGACTTTAAAAGATGTATGTCCTTCATAAAGCGTGCTTTATCAACCTGACGTATAGTGTGCTTAGAAAATTAGTTTGTTGACGTGCCAACAACGGGCCATTGCCCATGTCTTAAAGGCCAGAAATTTTAGCCTCAGGTTCGTACGATAAAAAATATATAGCCATTCCGTAAAAAGAACAAATATGGAGGCAAGTGCTTTGTTGGCAAGGTATAAAAGGTCTCGAGGGTCTAAAAGATACCAGATGCAGCTCTTTCCCTTGATTCCTGCTCTGGAACTTTTATCACATCAGTGCCATTGGATGTCATTTCTGGTCAAACCTTCGTTGTAGCACTCAAAAAATTAAGCTGGGATTTGGGAAGTTAGATCAGAATATCTCTTTATTCTCAATATTATATTGAAAAGATATCATAAAAATTGTGAGACAAGAGAGCTGCCCTGATTTTTTTAGATAGCGTTGCCACACGCGATTGTTAGCAAACACTCTCTACACCAAAATCAACTCAAGGCAGGTGCTATCGCAAACCTCCAGCAACTGGAAGTAACAGATAGAAAGACCATCCCAATGACGCACCACTACGGAGGCCGGCTCAAGAGTGGTGGCCACCTACAACGACGAAACTTCAAAGTTTTACCAATCCGCAAGTTTGATGTTATCGTCGAGCAAGACTGGCTAATAAGACAAGAAACGATCAGCGAAGTACCAGAAGATTGAGTCGAGTTCAAAGAAGAGCTGCGGAAGGCCTTCAAACCGGTCCAAAACCTCCGCATGGCTCGCGATAGACTGGCTGTCCACCACCAAATCGGATCAGTAGAGGACTACGTCGACAAGTTCCAGGACCTCATCTTGGAAGAACCAAATATGGCCTCAAATAAAGCAATGGAAAAGTTTGAAAGAGGTGTCAGGAAGAGGTAGGAAACTATGTTCGGGAACGGGTGCAAGGAAGACATCGCATGAGAAGAAACAATGGGCGAAACCCTAACCCCACTTTTTTTGTTTTCAGCTGCGAAGGACCAGGGGAAGGCATCGATTGCCCGTCGCGTATAGGATGACACATTCGATTTTCGCAAGCACCGAAGAACGCGAAAAAACGTCCCCTCGGAAAAACATCCCAGGCCACACCTGAATGTCATGACAGAATCCGAAGACTCTCTACAAACAACAAGTGTCAGAGGTAGTAATCAAGACGTGGACATAGACCAGCATGGGTGCTTACCGCAATTCTGGACACGGGGGCTAGCACTAATTATATCTCCCAAAAGCCGCAACCGGAATGACCTGGCGAAAGGTACAAGGAAAAGAGGTTATCATCGCCCGGGACAGGTCTCGGTCATCCGCTATGAAGTCTCCATCGACGCCAACATCGCAGACTTTAAGGACCAAATAACAGCATATATATTCGAGATGCGCTTCGATCTCGTTTTAGGACGAACCTGGCCTGGCTTAAGTTAGTAGAACTTACTCCAACTTGGCGTCCGGACGAGTGGCACATAAAGAAAGTTACATGGATTCACCCTGAAAGACCTATTTCTACGCACATCGTGACCACCGGATCAGGAGGAACGTTAGAAACGAAGGAGGAGGTCGATAGGGAATGCGGCTTCCTTACCTCGCATCGACAGTTGCAAAAAGAGGAGGCCAGGAAAGAGGTGGAGGATCTGTTCTTAGTTTGGCCAGGAAGCGAAGTAGTGGCGGAAAGGGAAAGTACCATCCAAGAGATAAAACCACTGGTAGAGGAATACAAGGACGTTTTCCGTGAGGGACTCCCGGGTTTACCTCCGGACAGAGGTGTCGCTTATGCCATTAACACCGGAGATCATGCACCTATTAGTCGTCCCCCGCTCAAAATGAGTCCAGCAGAACTGGACGAACTGAAGAAACAACTGTCGGAACTCCAGAAGTTGGGCCTGATCAGACCTAGTTCATCACCTTGAGGCACACCTGTCCTGTTTGTAAAGAAGAAGAACGGTTCGATGAGAATGTCTATTGATTTTCGGGCCATCAACAGAGTGACCAAGCGAGACACCTACCCGATTCCCCGAATTGATGAATGCCTAGAGAGGGCTTGGCGGTGCAAAGATTTTCCCGAAAATTGACTTGAAGAGCGGGTACCACCAAGTACGGATTCGACCAGAGGACGTTCCGAAAACGGCCTTCAATACTCGGTACGGATCCTTTGAATTTTTGGTGTTGCCCTTTGGTTTGACTAACGCCCCACCGACCTTTCAGCGTTTGATGAATGCAGTATTGGAAGACTTCATTGGCGATTTCGTGCTGTTTACTTGGATGACATTTTAATCTTCAGCAAAACAGAAGCCGAGCATGAACAACACGTTCGTCGGGTACTAGAGAAATTGCGACAGCATAAGTTGTATGCAAACCAAAAGAAGTGTGCTTTCGGAGCAAAGGAATTAGAATTCGTAGGATACAACATATCCAGCGAAGGAATATTACTTCGAGCGATAAAGTGAATAGCATCCGTCAGTGGCCGCAACCAGTCAACGTCCAGGAAGCGCGCTGATTCATAGGTGTAGCGAACTATTACCGCCAGTTTGTCAAGGATTTCGCTAGTATAGCCGCTCCTCTCACGGACCTAACCAGGGGCCAAGGCACCAAGCTATGACCAATTGTTTTGGTCCTTCTTTGTGCGTAAGTATTGTAACGGATTGTGGTCCGTAAACACTTCGTACTGCCTGCCGTCCACAAAGCAACGCCATGTCCTGAGAGCATGTAAGATTGCCAGCAGCTCGCGCTCCTGAGCCGGATAATTCCTTTCAGCCGGTGATAACTTCGCGGACTCGAAAGCCACTGGGTGCCAACGACCTTGTGCATCGGCTTGCGACAAGACAGCACCTATTCCGAAATCAGATGCGTCCGTCTCGATTCTCCAAGGCTGATCCGGATTCGGTGGGAGTAACACTGGTGCGCTTGATAACTTCTGCTTCAATGTTTGAAATGCTGTCTCGCAATCGTTGGTCCTGCACCCAGATTAGTACGATGGCTCAACGAGTTAGAACTGTATGATCCCATTATTAAGTATAAGCCAGGAAAGGAAATATAATTCCGGATGGACTATCACGGCGACATGACTTACAAAGTGCCGACCCGCGGACTTCGATGGAGGAGGAATATTTGTATCTAACCACGTCGCAAGAAAGAAACACAGACTGGCCATTGTACTATTTACAACCGGATAACACACCCTACGGAATTGAAACGAATGTTAGAACGGGAAAGGTCCAAATTCGTTATAGATAAATAAACAGTGTTACGAAGGATCACAATTGACAACCAACCATTAACGGTTCCTTACTTAGAGAGTGGTCCAAGCGGGCAGACACAGTGGAAAAATTTCACGTCGCTTTCGATCACCAGAAAGGCCAAACACTGATGGACCTGTTACGAAAAAGATGTTGGTGGCCCAATATGCGCAGGGATATTGAACAATGGCTGAGGCACTGCTTACCCTGTCAGATGGCAGCCAACCCAGGCAAGTCCGTTCATCAGGCACCAATGATCCCACTGGACGTTCCCCCTCCTTTCTCTCGTTGGCACTTGGACTTTATCGGAGAACTACCGACAACACTACGCAGAAACCGATGGTTGTTGGTGGCAGTCGATTACACTACAAACTGGCCGATAGCTCGAGCCCTGCCAGACGCCACTGGCGACGCAGTTGCCAAGTTCATCCATGAACAAATCGTGATGCGTTTTGGCTGTCCATCGGAAATCTTGACGGATCGAGGCTCTAACTTTATGTCCAAAGTGGTGGAACAGTATCTGCAGAGACTACAAACGAAGCATAAATGCACCTCTGCGTTCCACCCACGCACAAATGGAAAATGCGAACGACTGAATGGCATACTTAAGGCTATGCTACGCACCTATTGTAACGGCAATATCCACAGATGGGACGACTTTGTGGACACGGCTCTCTTCGCGGCAAGGATCCGCACCCATAGGATCACGGGCAAGAGTCCTTTCTACCTGACGTACGGAAGAGAACCGGTTTTACAGGCGACCCACTTGTACCGTTCATCGACAGGCGGTTTACCAAGGATCCTAGAGTGATTGCTGAAAGAAACGCGGAAGAGTTGGCTAAGGTCGACCAGATCCGGGCCTCGATTGAGTGGAAAGCGAAATCGGTTAGTGCGAAGGACAAACAGCGCTGGGACGCTAAGGTAAAGCCCCTGACCCTGGTGATCACGTGCGCATGCGCAAGGAAAACAAGCTTGGATTGGAGCCAAATTGGATAGGCCCATACGTGGTAGTTGGCAAAAACCAGGATACGCACATCTACAAGCTCGAACACATCCTAGGAGAACCCTACGACTCATGGGTCCACATAGACAGGCTGCGGAAAATAGATCCTTATTCGATTGACACTCCCTTCTACAGCCCTGCTACCACGCGAACCAACTGGGTTACAGAGAATGGCTTACCACCGGATGAACCGTATGAACCTACTTCTATGCACCCAGTCCCAGTGCAAGACCCCAATATGGAAGACGACATAGTGGATCCTTCGGAAGTTGATCGAGGACGATCAACAAACTGGGAGGGGGGTATTGTCGTACCTCAGAGTACGAATGAACCGGCAACTATAACTACAAACATGGGCGAAGCAGTACCAATGGTACAGAAACGTACTAAGGCTCTAGGAGGCATGGATAAGTGGAAGTTCAGACCGACGATACCTAAGGTACGTAGGTCGATACAAAGAAAGGCAAGTGCCAAAGAAGCGTCGGACAAGTCCGACCGCCACACACGTAATGCCGAAAGTACTAGAAGACCTTGAGGCAGGAAACTTCTGGAAAGCAGTAGTAATAGACGAAGTGTAAAGTATAAATACTGTAACTACAGAATGCAATAAAGATCATCAATTAACCAGAGACTCATAGTCTGCAGAGAGGTGTACCTTTTGGCGAACGACAAAAATGTCGTCAGCCAGACGACAGAAGTAGACGTCACAACAGTTACACCTAAAAGAAAATTTTGTACCCAACACAAAGATACTCAGAAGGATACCATCCAAGACATATAACCCGACGCATATCTCCAACGGAGATATATAACATAGAACAAAACATCACAAAGCGATACGGAAGATAAGACGGATGTTTAGTAAAACGTAATATAAATAACGTATAGAAATCCCTACAAAAGAAGAGGGGGAGCAAAAAGAAGAATAAACAAGAAGAATTCCCAGTTTAACAAACCTAACTAAGGATAAAGATTACCGCGGACCAAATAAAATAAATTGGAGCTATGGCCCAATGGACAAGGCGCTTGACTACGAATCAAGAGATTCCAGGTTCGACCCCTGGTAGCTTCATTTTTCTTCCCTGCAATTTTTTTTCTTGTTTTCAAAGGTGTCGTCGCCTAAAATACAAAATGACAGTTCAACCGAACGCCGGTTCAAGGGGACTTCTTTACCAGCGAAGTCACATTGAATATCCTCTTAAA